>NC_142440.1:44957121-45260151 GCF_059453495.1 Arachis ipaensis | reverse complement strand
ATTTGCTGAGTCAATATTTTGTTCTGAGCCAATATGGCATTCAGAGTATCAATTTCAAGAACTCCTTTCTTCTGATTTGTCCCATTATTCACAGGATTCCTTTCAGAAATGTACATGAATTGGTTATTTGTAACCATTTTAATGAGTTCCTGAGCTTTTGCAGGCGTCTTCTTCAGATGAAGAGATCCTCCAGTAGAGCTGTCCAATGACATCTTGGACAGTTCAGACAGACCATCATAGAAGATACCTATGATGCTCCATTCTGAAAGCATGTCAGAAGGACACCTTCTGATCAATTGCTTGTATCTTTCCCAAGCTTCATAGAGGGATTCACCTTCCTTCTGTCTGAAGGTCTGGACTTCCACTCTAAGCTTACTCAATTTTTGAGGTGGAAAGAATTTGGCTAGAAAAGTACTGACCAGCTTTTCCTAAGAGTTCAGGCTTTCCTTAGGTTGTGAATCCAACCATATTCTAGCTCTGTCTCTTACAGCAAAGGGAAAAAGCATAAGCCTGTAGACCTCGGGATCAACCTCATTGGTCTTGACAATGTCACAGATTTGTAAGAATTCAGCCAAAAACTGATGAGGATCTTCCAATGGAAGTCCATGGAACTTGCAATTCTGTTGCATTAGAGAAACTAATTGAGGCTTAAGCTCAAAGTTGTTTGCTCCAATGGCAGGAATTGAGATGCTTCTCCCATAGAAGTCGGGAGTAGGTGCAATAAAGTCACCAAGCACCTTCCTTGCATTGTTGGCATTGTTGTTGTTTTTGGCTGCCATGGCTTCTTCTTGTTTGAAAATATCTTTTAGGTCCTCTCCAGAGAGTTGTGCTTTAGCTTCTCTTAGCTTTCTCTTCAAGGTCCTTTCAGGTTCAGGATCAGCTTCAACAAGAATGCCTTTGTCTTTGCTCCTGCTCATATGAAAGAGAGGAGAAGAAAGTATAGAATCCTGTATGTCACAGTATAGAGATTCCTTAAGGTGTCAGAGGAAAAGAAGAATAGAAGGAGGAGGTAGAGAAGAGAGAATTCGAACGTATCAAAAGGGAGAGAGTTCGAATTGCACATTGAGGAGGAGTGCCGGTCCTTTAAATAGAAGGATGTGAGAAGGGGAAAAAGAATTTTTAAAATTAAATTTAGAAAGATTTTTGAAGTAATTAAAAGAAATTTTAAAAAATTGGTTGATGATTTTCGAAAATTAAAGTTGAGAAAGTAGTTAAGTGATTTTGAAAAAGATCTTGAAATTAGAAATCAAAAAGATATGATTGAAAAGCAATTTTTTGAAAAAGATGTGGTTGAGAAGATATGATTGAGAAAATATGGTTTTTTTTAAAAAAAAAATATGATTGAAAAATAATTAAAGAGATTTGATTTTTAAAATTAATGCATTGGCTAACAAGAAATTTAAAAGATATGATTCTAAAATTCAATTATTGAACCTTTCTTAACAAGGAAGAAATTTTTGAATCAAATCACTAATTGTTAGCAAGGATTTTTCGAAAATAGTAAAAAAATGGAAAGGATTTGATTTTGAAAAGATATGATTGAAAAGATATTATTTGAAAAAGATTTGATTTTGAAAAATTATGAAAATTTGAAAAAGATTTGAATTAAAAACAAAATCTTCCCTCCTGTGCTTTCCTGGCATTGAACGCCTAGAATGGTATCCATTCTGGCGTTTAACGCGCAAAATACTACCTTTTGGGCATTTAACGCCCAGCCAAGTACCTTGGCTGGCGTTTAAACGCCAGTTTTCCTTCCTCACTTGGCGTTTTGGACGCCCAACTTTTTCTCTGTAATTCCTCTGCTGCATGTTCTGAATCTTCAATTCTCTATATTATTGACTTGAAAAGACATAATTTTGAAATTTTTTTTGAATTTTTAATGATGAGAAACAACAAAATGAAACTAATCATGGAAAACTAAGATCAAAATGAACAATGCATGCAAGACACCAAACTTAGAAATTTTAATATTAGAGACACAAACAAATTGAGAATGCATATGAAAAACAACAAAACACACAAAACAAGAGAAATTAAAGATCAGAGCAAGGAAATCATCAAGAATAACTTGAAGATTATTGAAGAACATAATGCATATATTCAAAAATTGCAAGAAAATTAAAAATATGCAGGACACCAAACTTAAAAATAGACACTAGACTAAAACAAGAAACACACATTATTTTTTATTTTTATGGTTTTATTTATTTTTTTGTAATTTTTTGAAAATTAATTGGAGAAAGAGAAAATAAAGAATTCAAAATTTCTAATGAGAATTCCAGGAATCATGCAATGTTAGCCTAAAATTCCGGTCCAGGAATTAGACATGGCTTACTAGCCAGCCAAGCTTTCAGTGAAAGCTCCGGTCCAAAACACTAGACATGGCCAATGGCCAGCCAAGCTTTAGCAGATCATTACTTTCAACAGCAAGATTGATAGAAATCAACAAGTTCTTGTGATGATAAGTTGAAACCTCGGTCCAAGAGATTAGACATGGCTTCTCAGCCAGCCAGACTTCAACAGATCATCATGAAACTCTAGAATTCATTCTTAAAAACTCTGAAGAACAAACACAAATTTTTTTGAAGTATTTTCGAAAATAAAAAAATAAAAAGCTTAAAAATAAAATAAAAATATAATTACCTAATCTGAGCAACAAGATGAACCGTTAGTTGTCCAAACTCGAATAATCCCCGGCAACGGCGCCAAAAACTTGGTGCACAAAATTGTGATCATCAATGGCGCCAAAAACTTGGTACGCACGATTGTAATCTCAACTCCTTTTCACAACTCCGAACAACTAACCAGCAAGTGCACTGGATTGTCTAAGTAATACACCTTACGTGAGTAAGGATCGATCCCACGGAGATTGTCGGCTTGAAGCAAGCTATGGTCATCTTGTAAATCTCAGTCAGGCAGATTCAAATGGTTATGGAGGTTTTGATAATTAAAAGATGAATAAAATATAAAATAAGATAGAGATACTTATGTAATTCATTGGTGAGAATTTTAGATAGGCGTATGAAGATGCTTTGTTCCTCCTGAACTTCTGCTTTCTTATTGTCTTCATCCAATCATTCATACTCCTTTCCATGGCAAGCTGTATGTGGGGGATCACTATTGTCAATGGCTACCGTCCGTCCTCTCAGTGAAAATGGTCCAAATGTATTGTCACCACACGGCTAATCATCTGTCGGTTCTCGATCATGTTGGAATAGGATCCATTGATCTTTTTGCGTCTGTCACTACGGCCAACACTCGCGAGTTTGAAGCTCGTCACAGTCATCCCATCCCAGATCCTACTCGGAATACCACAGGCAAGGTTTAGACTTTCCGTATCTCAAGAATGGCCGCCAATAATTCTAGCCTATACCACGAAGGTTTTAATCTTAGATTAGAAACCCAAGAGATACACATTCAAGCTTGTTTGCATGTAGAACGGAAGTGGTTGTCAGGCATGCGTTCATAGGTGCGAATGGTGATGAGTGTCACATAATCATCACATTCATCATGTTCTTGAGTGCAAATGAATATCTTGGAGAAGAAATAGGCTTGAGTTGAATAGAAAAACAATAATACTTTGCATTAATTCATGAGGAACAGCAGGGCTCCACACCTTAATCTATAGTGTGTAGAAACTCCACCGTTGAAAATACAAAATTAATGAAGGTCCAGGCATGTCCAAATGGCCAGCCCCCATAAAGGTCTAAGATAGCATAAGACTAATCAAAGATTCCAAGATGAAAATACAATAGCAAAAGATCCTATTTATAGAGAACTAGTAGCCTAGGGTTTACAGAAATGAGTAAATGATGTAGAATTCCACTTCCGAGCCCACTTGGTGTGTGCTTGGGCTGAGCATTGAAGCTTTCACAGGTAGAGACTTTTCTTGGAGTTAAACACCAGCTTTGGTGCCAGTTTGGGCATTTAACTCCAGCTTTTATGCCAGCTCTGGTGTTTTGACGCCAGAATTTTTTGCTGATTTGGAGAGCCGGTTTGGGCCATCAAATCTCGAGCAAAGCATAGAATATTATATATTTATGAAAATCCCAGGATGTCTACTTTCCAACGCAATTAAGAGCGCGCTAATTGGGCTTCTGTAGCTCCAGAAAATCCACTTCGAGTGCAGGGAGGTCAGAATCCAACAGCATCTGCAGTCCTTTTTCAGCCTCTGAATCAGCTTTTTGCTCAGGTCCCTCAATTTCATCCAGAAAATACATGAAATCACAAAAAAACACACAAAATCATAGTAAAGTCCAGAAATGTGAATTTTGAATAAAAACTAATAAAAATATACTAAAAAGTAATTAAAACATACTGAAAACTACCTAAAAACAATGCCAAAAAGCATATAAATTATCCGCTCATCAAGAGCGTAGCGCTTTTGCACCCATGCGTGTGCGTCATTCATCATTTTGGCACTTGTGACACGTACGCATCATCCACGCGTACGCGTGGCCCTTCAAAAATGCCACTTTCACGCGTACGCGTCTTCCACGCGTAGGCGTGGCCTTAAAAAATGTCACATTCTCGCGTACGCTTTATCGATGCGTGCGCGCGACCCTTCAAAAATATCACTCTCACGCGTACGCGTCGTCCACACATATGCGTCACTGGCCAATTTTTATCCCAACTTTGAAACTATCGCAGGCGCCCTTTGGTGGAGAGCGTAGCGCCAACGGCGCTCTTCCTGTGCATACGCACACTGGGTTGTGCGTACGCACACAAGCACAGAGTGCTCCTAAAAGGGAGCGTAGTGCCAATGGCACTCTTTTTATTCATGTATGGTGCAGGAGAACGAAACGCTCTTCAAGGGGACGTAGCGCTCTTCAAGAAGGCGTAGCGCTCTTCAAGGGGGCGTAGTACTTTGCTAGCTGTGGGGTGTTCTTGAAGGAAACTTGGTGCTCTTCTCCCCTGTCATGATAAAAAAAATAGCAATACATCAAAGCTCGGTCTCTTGAGTAACTAATTTTAGATAACTCACTCATTTATACTTTTCTTGAATTATTTGCATGAAATTGAGCAGAATTCACTTAGTTCTTAACATATCAAAGTATGATGAGAGAATCTATCTAAGTACTTGTTTCTTTCAACTAAAATGCATGAAATTGAGCTAAAATTAACTAAACTAACCAGCTAATCTAGCTAAAATGCGAATGTATCACAACACCAAACTTAAAACCTTGCTTGTCCTCAAGCAAGAAAAGAATCATGCACAAAGGTTTCTTTTAATTAGAATGAATTGAAGAATAGCTTATAATGCCTTGGTGTGTGAAGTGATTAAGTGATAGTGGGGTGAAATCTGAATTATTACGCACGCTACAGTGCATGCGCACACAACTGTGAGTTTCGCGACCTGTGCGAGCGCACAAGCCTGTGCACCCGCACACTCTTTGTATTGCCCTCTGTTCGCAGCACCAGCACGGTCTGTGCATGGGCGCGCCCTTGTTTTCCTTGGTTTGTGCGTGCGCACTACCTTGTGCGCACGCACGCATGTTCCTTATCGTGCTATTTGTGCGGCCGCACAGGCTTGTACGTCCGCACGCGAGCTTGCGGCTCCTCTGGTAGGAGCGTTAGACCAGCCTGTGCGCCTGCACCCCATACCCCTTTTCACTCTTGTGTGTGCGCACGGACCTATGGGCGCACGCACACATGATCTATCTCCTAAAAAAAACCCTACTGTGCGTGCGTACAACCCTGTGCACACGCACACGTCTTAATTCCTCTTCTGCCAGGAGCGCTCGCACACCTTCCCTATTCTGCCTTGTGTGCGTACACACACATACCTGTTGATGTACGGAAAACGATCCGACACAAAATTCACCGGCAAGTGCACCGGGTCGCATCAAGTAATAAAAACTCACGGGAGTGAGGTCGATCCCACAGGGATTGAAGGATTGAGCAATTTTAGTTTAGTGGTTGATTTAGTCAAGCGAATCAAGATTTGGTTGAGAGATTTGTGATTTGCAGAGTTTAAATTGCATAGAAAGTAAAGGGAATGGGTAAATTGCATGAAATTAAAGAGAACTAAAATTTAAAGTGCTGAATCTTAAAGAACAAGAAATTAAATGGCAGAAACTTAGAACGCAAGAAATGTAAATTGCAGAATCTTAAAGTGCAAGAAATGTAAATGGCTTGAATTGTAAAGGGAATTGGGAATTGGATTTGCAGAAATTAAACAAGGCAAAGTAAAATTCAACAAACATAAGAGTGGAAGATGAATTGGATTGAATCGGATCTTGAAACAGAAATGTAAATGAGCTTGAAAGCAGTAAACAGAGAATGTAAAATGATAATTCAAATCTCAGGACCCAAGAGACTAGATAACCAAGTCTAGATCTCAATGCCTTCCTAGATCCAACAAGAATAATTGCAAAGGAAATGTAAATTGCAGAGAAAGTAGATGAAGAAGCAATCAACAGAAATTTAAATTCAATTGTGCAGTAAAGAAACAAAGAGGTCTCAGGATGAGATTGAAACAGAATTCCTTCAATTCTCCAACCCAAGATCAAAGACAATTGTAATTGAAATTGAAAGCAAGAAAACTAAGAGGAAGGGAATTCAATTCTCCTTCCCCGAGACTTCGAAATTTAAAATTCACTCCACACCAAAAGCTCTCCGAAAACTCTCTATGAAAACTAAAAGGAAAAAACTCCTTGAAAACTTAAATCCTATGCTATTTATACACTTTCTTCAAATGGTCTTCAAGCCTTCAATTGGGCCTTTGCTCTTGATGGAATTGGGTTGATAGAGGCCTTGGTTGATTGCTCTTGGAGTTTGGAGAAGAACCGAAGTGAACCGGGTTTGGAATCATGAAAGCTTGAGTAAAAGTTTGAGTAAAAGTTTGAGGCAAACTTTTACTCAAACTTTTCATATCAGCCACCCCATTTTGCTGCTACCAACGTTTGAGCCAAAGTTTGGGGTCAAACTTTTGCTCAAATGTTGGCTCCCCCTTGCACACTCATGGCGCCAACGTTTGCCAAAAAGTTTGAGGCAAACGTTGGCGCAAGCTTTTGCTCTCCAGGGTGTGTTGTTCATGGCGCCAACGTTTGCCAAAAAGTTTGAGGCAAACGTTGGCGCAAACTTTTGCTCTCTAGGGTGTTGATTTGTGATGCCAAAAGTTTGCCAAAAAGTTTGAGGCAAACTTTTGGTCAAGCTTTTTGCCCAAAAGTTTGCCAAAAAGTTTGAGGCAAACTTTTGCTCAAGCTTTTTGCCCAAAAGTTTGCACAAAAGTTTGAGGCAAACTTTTGGTCAAGCTTTTTGCTCCCTGGTTCGTTTTCACTTATTCCAAAAGTTTGAGCTAAAGTTTGAGGCAAACTTTTGCTCAAACTTTTTGTCCTCTCTTCCTCCTAGCCATTCCTTCTTGCTTCAACCTTTCTCCAAGCTTTCTTCACCTATCATTAATAAACCAAACACATCAAAGCTATGCTCAAAATCATGAGATATTCATTCTTTCATACTATGTGACAATTGTAGCATAAAACCTCATGAAATTGCATTAATTCATCTATGGTTGATTAAATTAAAGGAAGCATAAAAATCTACCCAAATGGATTGCTTATGGCTCAAGAAAGTGCATAATGCATTTGAAAACAAAAGAAAAAGACTAGTGAGACTAGGCTAAGATGACTTGTCATCACAACACCAAACTTAAAGCTTGCTTGTCCCCAAGCAAGAAAAGATTTATTGAGAAGAAAGAATGAAATGGAAGAGGATGTTCATGCTAGTAGAGTGTTATTGGTAGTTCATGGGGTTTTATGTGGATATGTAAACACTCACTTTTTATTGACTCTTAAGCCTAGAAAGTCTCCTTCAAGCTTCAAGTAACATACTGCTATGACCACTCATTATTCCTTTATCCTTGGCTATTATTTTGTTCATAAGCTTTATTTGAGTGTCATGTGTAGCAAGTTCATTTTCTTTTCTTTATACTTGACACATTATTCACTATAGACACTTGGCTCACATTCCTTCTTAAAACATTGATGCCCAGCACCTCTTTGGGCTACTAAATGCCTTGTAGTTAGGTTGCTCTTGATAGTGGACTTTCAGCTGATGATCCCGGGTTAGTTAACCCAAGTCACCGAGTGTTGATGCACTCCAAAGAACTTAGTAGTCCAAGCAGATCCTAATACAAAGACACCACATGCATATATTCTAAGGTTCAAGCTATTGGTGTCCAGCTTTGTTTCTTTTTGTTTTCTTTTGTTCTGCCCTTCTTTGGCTATTTCTTTTTCTCCCCCTTTTTTTTCTTTCTTTTTGTTTTTCTTTCTAACCAAGGATTTTTATTTGATTGAGATTCATAGACAGTAGGCCACTTTCTACTTAGAGGGAGACATCCTAGTTCTCTTATTCACTAAAAGTGAGCTATCATACAATCACACATACATACCACCACTTACTTTTATTGTACTTCTGTCTAACAGAGAACTATCTCACTTCACATTCAAACATTTCTTTTATTGAATTGAAAATGCAGGGGACAAAACATGCTTTTTGTTCAGTGAAAGTAAACACACAAGCACACACATAGACTAGCTTACTTGTATTAGATGAACACTTTAACAAAACACAAGTCAAAACATTTTTCAACAGCAAGAGTTAAGTGTAAATACAACCTATTGGTTTGCAGTTCCTTTGTCCTTCCTTCTGTTGTGCCCTTTTGAGTTATGATTCATAGTGTCTTCAAATGGTGGTGAATTCCCTGCACAATTCTCAAAAGTTGCTTGCTTCTCAAGCCCTTAGATGACCAGTTAGTGTGCATGAATTGAGTGTGGCTTGTGGATTTAATTTGGTGTGGGAACACCAAACTTAATTTCTTGCCACTTCTCTGGATACAGCAGGTTAACTCTAGGCAGAATCTTGTATCCTTGCTAAAGGTTATGAAGTTAAGACTAAAAAGCAGTTAAGTGGTTGAATAATCTGTTTGATTGCTTGGAACTAGCAATGTGCAGGAAGTTAGAATGTGCTTTTGAATGAGGTTTTAGTGGAACACCAAACTTAGAATCCTCCATTCTCCCTTAAGTTGTTTTTGGTGTGCAACACCAAACTTAGCTCCTTGCAATACATATCAATTATTCAACATTTTTATTGAAAAAGCTATGAAAAGAAAACTACCTCAGGTTGGGTTGCCTCCCAACAAGCGCTCTTTTATTGTCACTAGCTTGACATCCTTCAATTCCTTTCAAGAAGGCTGTAGGTTCTGGACCTCTTTTTCCTTATCCCATTGTCCTTCCAAGTACAGCTTTGCTCTGTGACCGTTTGCTGTAAATTGACTCTTTGTTGCTTCATCTAGCAATTCAATACTCCCATAAGGAAAAACCTTTGTCACCAAGTACGGGCCAGTCCACTTAGACTTAAGTTTGCCAGGGAAGATCTTAAGCCTTGAGTTATACAGGAGCACTTGTTGTCCTGGCTTGAACTCCTTCCTTGTGATCTTCTTATCATGCCACCTCTTAGCTCTTTCCTTGTATATTTTAGCACTCTCATAGGCTTCTAGCCTGAATTCATCTAACTCATTTAGTTGTAACAACCTTTTCTCTCCTGCAGCTTGGGAATCAAGGTTGAGGAGTTTAGTGGCCCAAAAAGCTCTGTGTTCCAGCTCTACAGGGAGGTGACAGGATTTGCCATATAATAACTGAAAGGGTGACTTGCCAATAGGGGTTTTGTAAGCTGTCCTATATGCCCATAAGGCATCTTCTAACTTCCTAGCCCAATCCTTTCTCGTGCTTCCCACTGTTTTCTCTAGGATCTTCTTCAGTTTCCTATTTGCGAGTTTAGCCTGGCCATTAGTCTGAGGGTGGTAAGGTGTGGCTACTTTATGGATTACTCCATATTTGTGGAGGAGTTTCTCCATCTGTTTGTTGCAAAAGTGACCACCACCATCACTAACCAGCCCCTTGGGTACTCCATATCTTGTGAAAATGTGCTTTTTAAGGAATTGGAGGATAATCTGTGCATCACAGGTGGTTGTGGCTATTGCTTCCACCCACTTTGATACATACTCTACTGCCACCAGGATATATCTGAAAGAGTAAGAAGGAGGAAAAGGTCCCATGAAATCAATGCCCCATAAGTCAAACACCTCCACTTCCAGGATGAAATTTTGAGGCATCTCATTTCTCTTTGTCAATCCTCCAGTTCTTTGACATTCATTGCATTGGCGAACAAACTCTCTGGCATCCTTGAAGATGGTTGGCTAATAAAACCCACTCTGTAATACCTTTGCAGCTATTCTCTCTGGTCCAAAGTGTCCACCATATGCTGAGCCATGGCAATGCCATAGTATGTCCTTCATTTCACTTTCAGGGACACACCTCCTAATCATTCCATCAGAGCATCTCTTGAATAGAAAAGGTTCATCCCACAAGAACTTCCTTGCTTCATTGAGTAATTTCTTCATTTGTTGCTTGGAAAATTCTTGAGGTATCTTCCTTTCTACCTTGTAGTTTGCTATGTCAGCAAACCAAGGTGTTTGTTGAATTTAGAAAAGATGTTCATCAGGGAAGTTCTCATTTACTTGATATGGTTTGTCTTGCTTAGCTTCTTGTGGCACTCTTGATAGATGATCTGCTACTTGATTTTCACTTCCCTTCCTATCCCTCACTTCAATATCAAATTCTTGTAGCAGCAACACCCACCTGATAAGCCTTGGCTTTGAATCCTGTTTAGACATTAAATACTTGAGAGCAGAATGGTCAGTGTATACTATAACTTTTGAGCCGATCAAGTATTGTCTAAACTTATCAAATGCATATACAATTGCTAAAAGTTCTTTTTCAGTGGTGGTATAATTTTTCTGTGTTTCATTCAACACTTTGCTAGCATAATATATGATATGATGCAATTTGTCCTTCTTTTGCCCCAGTACAGCACCGATAGCAAGGTTGCTTGCATCACACATAAGTTCAAAAGGTAAATTCCAATCAGGGGGTGTGATGATTGGTGCTGTAATGAGCTTTCTCTTGAGAGTTTCAAAGGCATGTCTACAGTTGTCATCAAAAATGAAGGGAACATCATTCATTAGCAAATTGCTCAATGGTTTTGCTATTTTTGAAAAGTCCTTGATGAACCTTCTGTAGAAGCCAGCATGCCCAAGAAAACTTCTTACTGGTTTCACATTAACAGGTATAGGGAGTTTTTCAATAACTTCTATTTTAGCTTTATCAACTTCTATACCTCTACATGACACTTTATGCCCAAGAACTATTCCTTCTAGAACCATGAAATGGCATTTTTCCCAATTCAACACCAAATTAGTTTCTTGGCATCTTTTCAAAACAAGAGTTAAGTTATGCAAGCAAGTGTTAAATGAATTGCCAAAAACAGAAAAATCATCCATGAAGACTTCTAAAAATTTTTCCACCATATCAGAAAAAATAGAAAGCATACACCTTTGAAAAGTGGCTGGGGTGTTGCACAGCCCAAAGGGCATCCTTCTATAGGCAAAAACTCCAAATGGGCATGTGTAGGAGGTCTTCTCTTGATCCTTGGGGTCCACCACTATTTGATTGTAACCCGAATACCCATCCAGGAAGCAATAATAAGCATGGCCTGCTAGTCTTTCCAACATTTGATTGATGAATGGCAAAGGAAAATGATCTTTTCTTGTTGCATCATTCAATTTCCTGTAGTCTATGCACATTCTCCACCCAGTCACTGTCCTAGTGGGGATCAACTCATTCTTTTCATTGGTGATGACTGTCATTCCTCCCTTTTTTGGCACAACCTGAACCGGACTCACCCAAGAGCTGTCCGAGATTGGGAAAATTATCCCTGCATTCCATAGCTTCATCACTTCTTTTTGAATCACCTCTTTCATGGTTGGGTTGAGTCTTCTTTGAGGTTGAATCACAGGTTTTGATTCTTCCTCCAATAAAATTTTATGCATGCAAATAGCAGGGCTGATGCCTTTGATGTCCTCAATTGTCCACCCCAAGGCTGTTTTGTGAGTTTTTAATACTTCAATCAACCTTGCTTCCTCATCCATGTTCAAAGAGGAATTTATAATTACTGGAAATGCCTCTGCTTCCCCAAGAAACACGTATTTGAGGTGAGGAGGGAGAGGTTTCAACTCCTGTTTTAGTTTGTCCTCTTTCTTGTCTTCAATGAGTATTTCCATCACTTCCTCTCTTTGTCCTTTCTGATGCTCCAAATAGTTGTCTTCAAACATTTCTTCTACCAGCCCTTCAATCATGTCTACATTCATGTAGTTTTCTTGCTCTGAGGGATGTTGCATTGATTTGAAGACATTGATTACCATTTGTTCATTATGCACCCTGAAAGTCATTTCTCCCTTCTCCACATCAATAGTAGTTCTTGCTGTGGCTAGAAATGGTCTCCCCAAGATGATTGAGCTGCTTCCTTCCCCTTTTGTGTCTAAGATTACGAAGTCTGCGGGGAAAATAAATTTTCCAACCTTCACTAGTAAATTCTCCACAATACCATTGGGTGTCTTGATTGATCTATCAGCCATGACTAGTGACATCCTGGTGGGTTTAATTTCTTCTATGGCAAGCTTTTTCACCAAGGAGGATGGTATTAAGTTAATACTTGCTCCTAGATCGCACATTGCTTTAGTGATGGTTAATTCCCCAATGGTGCAAGGTAGCAAGAAGCTCCCTGGGTCCTCAAGCTTCGGAGGGAGCCCTTTTTGAATCAAGGCCCTGCATTCCTCAGTAAGCAGTATGGTTTCTTTCTCATCCCAACTTCTTTTCTTATTGATAAGCTCCTTCAAAAACTTGGCATACAGAGGCATTTGCTCAAGTGCTTCAGCCAAGGGAATATTGATCTCCAGCTTCTTGAAAGTCTCAAGGAACTTATGAAAATGTTGGTCCTTAGCCTCTTTGTTGAACTTCTGGGGATATGGCAGTGGGGGTGTGATGCTCTTTCCTACTTGCTGCTGTCCCTGAATCACTTCTTTTGAACTGTGTGACTGGTTATCCTTCTCTTTGAGTTTCTCAGTGCTCTTGTTTAGCATCACAACTTGATCCTTGGCTTCATCTTCCTTTGTTTGCTCCTTTGTAGTGTCATTGTTGCTCATCAATGTTCTCCCACTCCTTAATTGTATTGCCTTGCATTCTTCCTTAGGATTTGGGATTGTGTCACTCGGCAGTGAGCTTGAAGGTCTCTCAACAGAAATCTGTTTGGAGATTTGCCCAATTTGCCTCTCTAGGCTCTTTATGGAGGCTTCATGGTTCTTGGTTGTCATTTCCTGGTGTTTCAACATTTTGTCTATCAAGGTCTCCAAGTTAGTGAGTCTTTGAGATTCAGGTGATACTTGTGGTGGGTTGTGAGATGTGGGTGGTGGATGGTAGGCATTTTGGTTGGTGGATTGATTATTGGATTGGTATTGGTTGGGGTTGGGGTAGTTGTTTTGAGGTTTTCTGTAGGGGTTCTGGTTAGTTTGCTGCTGGTTGTGGTTTTGGTTGTTTCTTGAAGTGTTTTGGTTTGAGTTTCTCTGCCATGGTTGTTGGTTTTGGGTGTGATTATCTCCCCATCTGAGGTTTGGGTGGTTCTTCCAGGATGGATTGTATGTATCACCATACACTTTATTTGGTCCTTGGTTGTGCATATACTGTACTTGTTCTTGTTGTTGTTCTTCTTGAGTTTCTTCATTTTGCCCCCATGTGGATGATGGTTGGCTTGTGTTAACTGCTGCAACTTGGAGGCTATCAATCCTCTTGGCCATTTGTTCAAATTGTTGTTGAATTTGCTGCTGCATCATCTTGTTTTGAGCCAAGATTGAGTCCACCCCTTCTAGCTCCATTACTCCTCTCCTTTGTGATGGTTGGCAATTTCTTTGGTGAGCAAAGAAATATTGATTGTTGGCCACCATGTCAATAAGATTTTGAGCTTCTTCTGCTGTTTTCATCAGCTGCAATGATCCTCCAGCTGAGTGGTCAAGTTATTCTTGAGCCTTTAGAGTGAGTCCTTCATAGAAGTTCTGTAGCTTGTCCCACTCAGTGAACATTTCTGGTGGACATTTCCTCAGCAGAGCCTTGTATCTCTCCCATGCTTCATACAGATTTTCAGCATCCAATTGTGTGAATGTTTGCACCTCAGTTTTCAGCCTGATGACTCTTTGAGGTGGATAAAATTTGGCTAGAAATTTAGTCACCAAATCATCCCAGCTAGTGATGCTTCCTTGAGGAAAAGTTTCAAGCCATTGTGCGGCCTTGTCCCTTAATGAGAACGGGAACAGCAGAAGCTTGTAAGTTTCAGGATTCACGCCATTGGACTTGACAGTGTCACAAATCCTTAAGAAGGTAGATAGATGTTGATTTGGATCCTCCAATGGTCCTCCCCCAAACGAGCAGTTGTTTTGGACCAATGTAATGAGTTGTGGCTTCAATTCAAAGTTATTTGCATTGACATTAGGGGTGAGAATGCTGCTTCCACAATGTCTAGCATTTGCAAAGGTATAGGAGGCCAAAACTCTCCTCTGGGGTGGGTTGTTATTGTTGTTGTCTGCTTCACCAGGTGGATTGGTTGAATGTTCTTCCATATCTTGGAATTCTTCTTCTGATTCCTTTTCTCCAACAATATTTTTCCCTCTTTCAGCTCTTCTTAACCTCCTGAGAGTTCTTTCGTCTTGTTCATGAAAGGTGGGTGTGGTTCTTCTTATACCTGACATACAAGCAGAACATAAGAAACACACAAACCAGTGACACTTCAATCTACTGCTAGAATGAAGTTTTAGTTAGCTTAAGCAAAAATTCAAACAGTTAGTGGGTTAATTGAAAATTAAAGGACAGAAAAGAAAAAGTTCTTGATCTAGATCTCCACTTTACTTAATCATTGTCAATCTAATCAATCCCCGGCAACGGCGCCAAAAACTTGATGTGCGGAAAACGATCCGACACAAAACTCACCGGCAAGTGCACCGGGTCGCATCAAGTAATAAAAATTCACGGGAGTGAGGTCGATCCCACAGGGATTGAAGGATTGAGCAATTTTAGTTTAGTGGTTGATTTAGTCAAGCGAATCAAGATTTGGTTGAGAGATTTGTGATTTGCAGAATTTAAATTGCATAGAAAGTAAAGGGAATGGGTAAATTGCATGAAATTAAAGAGAACTGAAATTTAAAGTGCTGAATCTTAAAGAACAAGAAATTAAATGGCAGAAACTTAGAATGCAAGAAATGTAAATTGCAGAATCTTAAAGTGCAAGAAATGTAAATGGCTTGAATTGTAAAGGGAATTGGGAATTGGATTTGCAGAAATTAAACAAGGCAAAGTAAAATTCAACAAACATAAGAGTGGAAGATGAATTGGATTGAATCGGATCTTGAAACAGAAATGTAAATGAGCTTGAAAGCAGTAAACAGAGAATGTAAAATGATAATTCAGATCTCAGGACCCAAGAGACTAGATAACCAAGTCTAGATCTCAATGCCTTCCTAGATCCAACAAGAACAATTGCAAAGGAAATGTAAATTGCAGAGAAAGTAGATGAAGAAGCAATCAACAGAAATTTAAATTCAATTGTGCAGTAAAGAAACAAAGAGGTCTCAGGATGAGATTGAAACAGAATTCCTTCAATTCTCCAACCCAAGATCCAAGACAATTGTAATTGAAATTGAAAGCAAGAAAACTAAGAGGAAGGGAATTCAATTCTCCTTCCCCGAGACTTCGAAATTTAAAATTCACTCCACACCAAAAGCTCTCCGAAAACTCTCTATGAAAACTAAAAGGAAAAAACTCCTTGAAAACTTAAATCCTATGCTATTTATACACTTTCTTCAAATGGTCTTCAAGCCTTCAATTGGGCCTTTGCTCTTGATGGAATTGGGTTGATAGAGGCCTTGGTTGATTGCTCTTGGAGTTTGGAGAAGAACCGAAGTGAACCGGGTTTGGAATCATGAAAGCTTGAGTAAAAGTTTGAGGCAAACTTTTACTCAAACTTTTCATATCAGCCACCCCATTTTGCTGCTACCAACGTTTGAGCCAAAGTTTGGGGTCAAACTTTTGCTCAAACGTTGGCTCTCCCTTGCACACTCATGGCGCCAACGTTTGCCAAAAAGTTTGAGGCAAACGTTGGCGCAAGCTTTTGCTCTCCAGGGTGTGTTGTTCATGGCGCCAACGTTTGCCAAAAAGTTTGAGGCAAACGTTGGCGCAAACTTTTGCTCTCCAGGGTGTTGATTTGTGATGCCAAAAGTTTGCCAAAAATTTTGAGGCAAACTTTTGGTCAAGCTTTTTGCTCCCTGGTTCGTTTTCACTTATTCCAAAAGTTTGAGCTAAAGTTTGAGGCAAACTTTTGCTCAAACTTTTTGTCCTCTCTTCCTCCTAGCCATTCCTTCTTGCTTCAACCTTTCTCCGAGCTTTCTTCACCTATCATTAATAAACCAAACACATCAAAGCTATGCTCAAAATCATGAGATATTCATTCTTTCATACTATGTGACAATTATAGCATAAAACCTCATGAAATTGCATTAATTCATCTATGGTTGATTAAATCAAAGGAAGCATGAAAATCTACCCAATTGGCTTGCTTATGGCTCAAGAAAGTGCATAATGCATTTGAAAACAAAAGAAAAAGACTAGTGAAACTAGGCTAAGATGACTTGTCATCACCTGTGCGTAGGCACGCCTCTATTTTCTCTCACTTTACTTCTTTTCATCTCTTCTTTACACTTCTTCTCTTCTTTTCCCCCCCATCCCTCCCCTACCTTGCTTTTTCCATGTTTTTCTACTTGTTTTACTTAGTTTTCTTTGCATTTTATTTTTCACCTTAGTAATTAAATAAGTTGCAAGTGTTTGTTTGTTGATTGATTGGGTTACTTGTTGATTGAATTTCATCAATGCACTTATACTTTGCCTTAAATTACTAGCACCTAATTGGATTTGCACATTTACATTTTGTTGCATATTAGGTGAAACTTTTATGAGTGCACATGGAATTTAGTGAATTGAATTTAATTGCTTGTTCATCATGGTTTTTAAACCAATATGATCACATCACAAGGTCCTTGTTTCTTGTTAATGCTTTGCATTTCTTTGAGTTGACTTAGCTTGACTCTATCAAGTTTGTCACCTTTTGTAACAAATACCTTAACCATGTGATTATTTGATTTTTTCTAAGGATGAATAAGTAATTTTCTTTTCATCATTGCATTGGTTATTACTTGTTGTGCTATTTTACTAATTTTGCTCTTTCACTTGCACAACTTCAATATCCAATAATTCCTACATTCAATTCACTTTTGTAGTTACCTAGGGTTGCTTGTACCTTAAGTGTTGCTTATTCTTTACTTGCAACCTAGGCGACTTCATTGAGGAATGTACACTATTTCTTTTGTTTGTGTGGATACTGCTCTACCAGGCCAATGTGTATATTCTAAAGTGTGCGCACACTTAGAATACACACATTGTCTTTTCTCATACCGCACCTCTATACAAACTTCCTCAATTAGATGCTTATTGGCTTCACCTTCTTTACCTTTTTGTGCTACTTTCCCTATGATTCTAACTTTACTTTGCTCTTCTTTTTGAAGATAAGACATGAAGGCAAGGAGCCGAGGGAGGAGGAGGACACCGAGGATACAGATGCCAAGAATGAAGTGGACTTGGCGATTTTCACACAACTCAAGCCCCTGCATCCGCCAGCTGAAGGTGGAGGAGCATAAAGCTTCATTCTCCCCGGATTGTGTTCGTGCACGGAGGACCATGCAACGCTTAAGTGTGGGGGAGGATTCGTCATTTTGGGGCGTAAACCTTCTTTTTCGAACACTTTGCACTTTATTTTTGTTTCTTGTTACAATATTTCTTTTATATATTTAGAGTGCTTTTGATTGTTGCATTGCATTTTCTTCCAGTATATATATCTTAGCTTATGCATAATTTATTTTTCGTTATTGCATGTTGCATTTTTGCATCCTTTTCTTAGTATATATTTTATAGATAGAAGTTGTGATTGGATGTTGTAAATATTATAGTACCTAATTCAATTTTGTCCTAGTTGTTCATTTTTTTTGCAATGTTGAAAATCAGGAATAGAACTAGAAAAATTTTTGAAAATTGCATCCATCACAACATACATACATATAGGAAATAAGTTTGGTGAAACAACAAGAAATTTTCATGAAACCCTTCTTAAGGCATGCCATTGATTGAATTGAAAAAAAATTGTTTTTCAACTTGCTTGAAGCATCCTTTTTCATAGAACATAGAAAAGAGCTAGAACAACATACCTTGGGAGATTTTAGCTCTAATAGATGGTTGCAAATTTCCAACCATAAAGTTTGTTCTTGTATGATTACACTCCTTTTTTTATTGTTATCATTGATTTGCATGAATCTATATATCCTATATTTGTTGTTTGATTGCATTTAGCATGATTGAGGCCATTCTTGTGATTGAACTCACTAACCTATATGGCACCCTTGCATTCACCTTTGTAACCCCTTTTTGAGCCTTTAAATTCCATTTTGTTCTAATGCTAAGCACATTATTCTTCCTAAAGCAAAAAAAAAAACCATTGATGTCCTTGGATTACTCTTTGATTAGCTTGGGTGGAGTAATGTGTGTACTCTAAGTGTGGGGGAAAATTATTGGAAAACATTGGTGATAAGCTTATTTGGGATATTCATTGAGAAAACTTGGATAATAGGGTAATACTCATGCATTCATTGTTCAAGACATAGGCATCTTCTCTTGTTGACACAAAACAAGGAATTATTCTTATAAAAAAAATCAATCAAATTGAATCTTGTGCATAGTAGCATATGAAATAAAAAGCTAAATAAAGGATGCATATGTGTGTGTTTTGGAAAGAAAATGCATGAGTAGATGTGGGATAGGAGACAAATAGGTAGCTAGGTTGTTTTGTTATGTGTATATAGGATGATATAGGATTAGGTAGACACTTGAGCTAATCAAAGATGTAATTCACTAAGTCCACTTGACCATATTGATCTTACCTTGACCCTAGCCCCATTACAACCCTCACAAGACCTCATGATATTTATTTTTCATGCATCAAATATTAGTTGATTGTTAGATGACTTGCAAATCTTTGAAAAACATGATTAAAGGAGAATTGAGTGATTAAACCCTAAACACTGAGCGATTAGAGTGTAATCACATCCAGTGAGGGGTTCGATCACTCAATTCTATGTTCTTGTTCCTTATATCGTATCTTCTTGCAAGTTGTTTGGTTGTTAGTTTGAAAATCTCAATTCAAATCTTTGGATTTTGGTCATACTGTTATATTTTCTTACCTAGCCCTAAGGTCTTATCTTGGATCAATTAGAATTCTCTTGTTTGTTTGCACCAAATCAATAGGACATTATAGATAAATATATATATAGATAGTATATAGCATACTTGCATGCATATAGATAGTTGCATTCAATAAGTTGTTTCCCTTTTGATCATTCTCCTTGTTTGGTTTAGCATGAGGACATGGTATTGTTTAAGTGTGGGGGAATTGATGAGTCCATATTTTCCGATATATTTTAGCTCAATTTGGATGGATTTCATCATATAAACTCACACTTAAGCACCAAAATAGCATACTTTTGTGTTTTCTCTATAGATTGTGCCTAAATGTGAAAACATGCGATTTTAAGCTTAAATTAGTGATTTTAATCCCACTTTTATGTCATTCGATGCCATGACATGTTTGTTGAGTGATTTCAGGTCCTAGAGGCAAGAATGGTTTGGTAGAAGTGGAAGAAAGCATGCAAAAAGGGAGAAAACATGAAGAAAACAAGGAGGAAGCACAGCCATGCGTGCGTACGCACAAGGATGTGTGCATACGCACAAGAAGGAAATCAACATGCGTGCGTGCGCATAACCACCTGTGCATATGCACAAGAATCCAAGCAAAGCGAATCCAGAGCATTGCGAAGTGTGCGTGCTTACAACCCTCTGTGCGTACACACAAGTGGAAATTCAGCGAGGTGTGCAGACACACACCTCTGTGCGTGCCTTCATTAAAAATGCACGTGCACTCGCATTTTGGGGCTTTTTTGGCTCATTTTTGAAGGCTTGGATGCTGAAATCATAGGCTATATGAAGGGAGCAACACCACATATCAATGCATTAGATAGAATTAGGTAGAATTAGATAGAAAACATATAGTAGGAGTAGGTGTAGAGTAGTATAGAAAATTATCTCTTATGGTTTTAATTAGGGTTTGTAGAATTTTATACTTCAAGTTTGATTTTGGATTATAGCAATTGAATTGTAAGTATTTCTTTAATTTCTCTTTTTAATTAAATTACTTGTTCTACACTTTCATCTATTTCAATTTCTCTTATCAATATATGCATAGTTTACATTACTTTGTACTTTTGAGTTTTGTGGTTCATGAATTTAATGTTTGATGCTATTTTTATGTTTGTTGAGTTGCTTTGATTGCTTGTTATCATTTGTGGTTTATAGCTTTCATCAATTTTCCAATTTTTCCATGTTTTATGTTTATGCCTTCTATGTGTTTGATGAAATGCCAATTTTGATTATGGGGTAGATTTCCACCCCTTGGTTGGGAGAAATGAGTTTATGGATTACTAGAGCCATAATGTCCAACATTTAGTGATAATTCTTGGGTTGTTGGTTGTTATTGTTTCCACTAACACTAGCTTTTTACTAAGCTAATTAGCAAGTTAGCTAGGATTTGTGGATTAATAATAATCAGGCTCACTTAACTTATCCTTCGATGTAAAAGGTTGACTTGGTGAGATTAATCCATGATAATTATCATAGTTGTGGTTATGGCAAGGAAGGGATTTCATAACTCATCCCAAGTCAAGGTTTCATTTATGTTTTGAACTACTTTTCCATCACTTTATAGTTTTACTTGTTCATATTACATACATAGTTCTTTTATTCCTTCATTAGTTTATTAATTACAATTTTGTCTTGTTCTTTAATTCCTTTATTTTGTTTGCTTTTAATCATTGAAAACCTCTTTGTTCTTGCAACCAAAATTGTGCACTTATTGGCATTAGTTCGTAGGGAGAACGACCCGAGAGTCTAAATACTCTCAGTTATATTTTATATTTAATTATGACTTCTTTTGGATTACAATTTGATTGATGATCAATGGTTGGGTTTGGACTATACTTGCAACGTCAATCCTATTTTTAGTAAGAAAATCCAAACCCATGCTTTTGGTCGTTGTCACTCTCCTAGTTCTATTCTTTTTTATTCTTGAACATAGCCTTCAGAGTCTTGGCTGTGACCCTGAGAACCTGGTTTTCCAGTATTACCACCGGATACAATAATGCCACAGACACTTTAATAGAGTGAACCTTTTCAGATTGTGACTCAGCTTTGCTAGAGTCCCCAGATAGAGGTGTCCAGAGTTCTTAAGCACACTCTTTCTGCTTTGGACCTCGACTTTAACTACTCAATCTCAAGCTTTTCACTTGACATCTTCACGCCACAAGCACATGGTTAGGGACAACTTGTTTGAGCCGCTTAGCCAAGGATTTTATTCTTTAGGCCCTCCTATCCATTAATGCTCAAAGCCTTGGATTCTTTCACCCTTGCCTTTTGGTTTAAAGGGTTATTGGCTTTTTCAATCTATCCTCCTTTTCCTGCATTTTTGGGCAGTAATGGATTTTTCTCTTTATTTATTTATTTTTTTGCCATTTTTCTTTCTTTTTTGCATGCATAATAATTTTTTTTTTCTTTTGCAACATACTTTTCTTTTTCTTGCTTCAAGAATCAATTTATTTAGATTTTTCAGATTATCAATAATAATTTTCCTTTTTCTTTATCCTTTCAAGAGCCAACATTCTAAAATTTCAACTTCAAATATGCACTGTTCATTCATACATTCAAAAAATAAAAGCAATGCCACCACATCAACATAATTAAACTATTCTTATTTTAAACTTGAAATTCATGCATCTCTCAATTCCTTTCAAATAAAATTTTTTTTTAAGCAAGGTGAGAGATATATAGAACATTTTACATCTTTCAGGCATAAATGCAAATGAACATGCAACTAGAACAGGAAAACAAACAAAACATAATAGAAAACAGAAAAGGAAAGGAAGTAAAAGAGAATGAGTCCACCTTTAATGGTGGCGGCTAGTGCTCCTCCTTGAGGATCCAATGTGATGCTTGATCTCTTCTATATCACTCCTTTGCCTTTCTTGCTCTTCCCTCATAGCCCTTTGGTCTTCCCCTATGACTCTTTGATCTTCTCTTATTTCATTGAGGGTGATGGAGTGCTCCTGATGCTCCACCCTCAATTGCTCCATGTTAGTGCTCAGTTCTCCAAGAGAAGTTTGACATTGATCCCAATAGCTTTGGGGAGGAAAATACATCCCTTAAGGCATCTCAGGAATCTCATGCTGAGGCTGTTGCACAGGCTCTTGTGCATGCTCTCTAGTTTACTCCATCCTCTTCTTGGTGATGGTCTTGTCCTCCGCAATGGAGATATCTCCTTCTATGACAATTCCAGCTGAATTTTATAAATGATAGATGAGGTGTGGGAATGCCAACCTTGTATTGGTGTGAGGAGGCTTCTCAGCTACCTTATATAATTCTTGAGGAATTACCTCATGTACTTCCACCTCACTTTCAATCATGATGCAATGGATCATGATGGCTCTGTCAACCATCACTTTTGACCGGTTGCTAGTGGGGATGATGGAACGTTGGATGAATTCCAACCATCCTCCAGCTATGAGCTTTAGGTCAACCCTTCTTAGTTGAATGGGCTTGCCTTGGGAATCTCTTTTCCTCTGTGATCTGTCCACACAGATATCTGAGAGCACTTGATCCAATCTCTGATCAAGGTTGACTCTCCTAGTGTAAGGATGAGGATCTCCTTGTATTAGAGGCAAGTTGAATGCCAACCTCACACTTTCTAGGCTGAAATCTAAGATTCTCCCTCAGACCATGATGATCCAATTCCTTGGATTTGGGTTCACACTACTGTCATGGTTTTTAGTAACCCATGCATTAGCATAGAACTCTTGCACCATGAGAATTCCAACATTCTGAATGGGATTGGTTAGGACTTCCCAACCACTTTTCCAGATCTCTCTTCGGATTTTCAGATGCTCATTCTTCTTAAGCCTGAAAGGGACCTCAGGGATCACTTTCTTCTCTGCCACTACTTTATAGAAGTGGTCTTGGTGGGCTTTGGTGATGAATCTCTCTATTTCCCAAGATTCAGAGGAGGTGGCTACTGCCTTTTCTTTCCTCTTTCTAGAGGAGTCTCCAACCTTGGGTGCCATGAATGGTAATGGAAAGAAAAAAGCCATGCTTTTCCAATACCAAAATTAAAACTTTGCTTGTCCTCGAGCAAAAATAAGGAAAAGAGAAGAATAGAGTAGAAGAAGAATAAATTAGAAGCAGATAAAGGGTGATGGAGGGCTCGGCCAGTGGGGCTTATGAATGTATGAGAGGTGTGTATATAAAGGGTTATGAAAAGGGGTATTTATAGGAGTGGGGATGGGTAGGGTTCGGCCATAGGGTGGGTTTTAGGTAGGAAATTCAATTTTGAAGGGGGTGGAGGTTGGTGGGAGTTATGATGGTTTAGGAAAGTGATATGGATGTGATTGGGCTAGGGTTTATAAAGAAGTGTGTATGGGGAAGTGTGAAAGTAAGTGGGGTAGGTGAAGATGCTGTGAGACCTACTGGTCCAGAGAGGCTAGGGAATCTAGATTCCCTGCTTCTCTGCATTGGCGTTTGAATGCCCAGGGGCTGCTCCCTGGCTGGCGTTCAACGCCAGCAATGCTACCCATGAGGAGCGTTGAACGCCCAGCAGGGATACCTTGGCTGGCGTTCAACTTTAACACTCCATCCAGAGTGTTCTGTTTTCACTACTGTGGATTCTGTCTCTGTTCTAAATGCTGCATACGATCATGACTCTAAAATGCAAAAAAAAAAAAAACAAAATAAAATGAAATAATAATTAATTAAGGTTGGGTTGCCTCCCAACAAGCGCTCCTTTAACGTCACTAGCTTGACGGTTTACTCCTTACGGAGGTGAGTATATGGGCTCAGATTTTTGCCACTTACAGTGAATTTTCTTCCTGTCTTTTCGTGAATGAGCTCCACATTCTCTAGAGACAGGACACGATTCACTGTATGTGGTAAGACTAGACTCTTGGTGAAGACAACTCTCATGGCAGGTGAGAGGCCATCAGTTGGAACTTTCTTGTCCCTCCAGCCTTTAGGTACTTTCTTCTTAGTACCTTTGTGCTTAGAGCTTGTTGATGGCTGCCCAACACCAAACTTAGAATTGATGTTTAGGGGCTCTACAGAGCTCTGCACAGAAAGAGAGGGTTGGAACACAAGGTGTTACACAGTTATCTCTCTTTTAGAGGGAAAATTGAGATGAGACATCTTGAATAAGATGTGATCCTCCGGTAGCTGTAAAGTCAGTTCTCCCTAAGCCACATCAATGATAGCATTGGCAGTAGCTAGGAAAGGTCTTCCAAGGATGACAGAGTCATCCTCATCCTCTTCAATGTCCAAGACTATGAAGTTTGTAGGGATGTAGTGGTTTTCAACTTTCACCAAGAAGTCCTCTACTAAGCTATATGGCTTCTTCATTGTCTTGTCTGCCATCTTTAATGAGATGTTTATAGCATACCCAGCTTCTCCATTACAGAGAGTGGCACAAGGTTGATGCTTGACCCTAGGTCACACAGAGCCTTCTCAAAGGTCATAGTGCCTATAGTGCAAGGAATCAGAAAGCGTCTAGGATATAGAAGCTTCTAAGGTAGCCTCTGCTGAACCAAAGCATGGAGTTCTTTGGAAAGTAGTGGAGGTTCTTCCTCCAGAGGCTTTGTACCAAATAACTTGGCATTCAACTTTATAAAAGCTCCTAGGTACTGAGCAACTTGCTCTTCCCTAGTGTCTTAATCATCATCAGAAGATGAGTAGTCATCAGAACTCATGCACTGCAGAAGTGCATGCAAAGGAACCTCTATGGTCTTTATGGCTTCCTTTAGTTCTGGGATAGAGGATTCTTGAGTGGGACTGGAGCACTCAGAGGGTGTGCTTTCACTGGCGTTTAACGCCAGCTCTGTGAGCTCTTTGGGCGTTAAACACCCTTGCTGTGCACCCTTACTGGCGTTAGACGCCAGTTCGTCTATGCTTTTGGGTGTTGAACGCCCAGTAGGAATATCCTTGCTGGCATTCAACACCAGCTTCCCTGAGTGTTTGCGCATTGAACGCCTAGTGAAGAGTTTCTCACTGGCGTTTAGTGCCAGAATGGCTACATGGTTGGGCGTTAAATGCCCAGTGAGGGGTTCTTCACTGGCGTTCAGCGCTAGAAAGCCTGGGTATTTGGGTGTTGAACACCCAGCCAGTGCTCCCTGGCTAGCGTTCAACGCCAGCTCTGCTGCCAGGATGGGCGCTGAACGCCCAGTGAGGGTTTCCTCACTAGCGTTCAGCACCAGGCTTGCTGCCAGATTGGGCGTTGAACGCCCAGTGATATGTCCTTCACTAGCGTTCAACGCCACCCTATCCTCTCCATATTTAGCCTCTTCTTCCATGGTTATGGCCTTGCACTCTTCTCTAGGATTTATCTCAGTATTACTGGGAAGCATTTTAGGAGGAATCTCAGGGATCTTCTTGCTCAGTTGACCAACTTGCACCTCCAAGTTTTTAATGGAGGACCTTGTTTCATTAATGAAACTATGAGTGGTCTTAGAGAGGCTGGAAACCAGAGTAACTAAGTCAGAGAGGCTCTACTTAATGGTTTCCATATTCTCTTGAGAATATGGGAATGGTGGTCTATTATTGAACCTATTCTGGTTCCTTCCATCTTGACTGTTATTGAAACCTTGCTGAGGTTTCTGTTGATCCTTCCATGAAAGGTTAGGATGGTTCCTCCATGAAAAGTTGTAGGTGTTTCCATAGGGTTCTCCCATATAATTTATCTCCTCCATGGTAGGTTGTTCAGGATCATAAGCTTCTATGTCATAAGAAGCTTCCTGAGCACTGCCAGCTGGAGTTTGCATTCAAGTCAAATGCTGCGAGATCATATTGACGTGTTGGGTCAAGATCCTATTTTCAGCCAATATGGCATTCAGAGTATCAACTTCATAAACTCCTTTCTTCTGAGAGATCCCATGATTTACAAGATTCCTTTCAGAAGTATACATGAATTAGTTGTTTGCAACCATCTCAATGAGTTCTCTTGCTTCTGCAGGTATTTTCTTCAAGTGGAGTAATCCACCTGCAGAGCTGTCTAATAAAATTTTGGACATCTCAGATAGACCATCATAGAACACGCATATGATAGACCATTCTGACAGCATGTCAGGAGGACACCTGATCAATTGCTTGTATCTTTCCCAAGCTTCATAGAGGGATTCACCTTCTCTTTGTCTGAAGGTTTGAACTTCCACTCTAATTTTGCTCATCCTTTTAGGGGGAAGAATTTAGCCAAAAAAGCATTAACCAGCTTTTCCCAAGAGTCAAGACTCTCTCTAGGTTGGGAATCCAACCATATCTTAGCTCTGTCTCTTACAGCAAAAGGAAAGAGCATAAGCTTGTAAACTTCAGGATCTACTCCATTAGTCTTTATAGTACCACAGATCTGTAAGAATTCAGCTAAGAAGTGATGTGGATCTTCCAATAAATGTCCATGAAATTTGCACTTCTACTGTAGAAGAGAGACTAACTGAGGCTTAAGCTCAAAATTATTAGCTCCAATGGCAAGTACAGAGATGCTTCTGCCATAAAATTCATAGGTAGGTATGGTGAAGTCTGACAAATAGATTTTTGCCGGTATAGAAATTATCAAATGATCAATCGTAGTATAGTCTAAACCGACGCAAAATCCTTTATCAAACAAATCTACAATCTATATCCGAGAGTACTAGTCTCCCGAGTCGTTCTCCCTTGGAATTGCCAAAGTGTGCATCTTATTGATTTAGTAAGCCTTGTTGGAATTCTTTGAAGGTTTTAGCAAAGTAATGAGAAGCAAACAATCAATTATCAAAAGACTTGGCTTAGGGTTGGCATTAGAAATTCTATCCTTATAGTCCATTCAATGTTGACAACAATTAGGCCTTGCTTCATTTAGTTATCCCCTAGGTATAGAGGGAGGTCAAATGAAAGCAATCAACTTGAGTCACAAGTCCTAGCTTCACCTTATGGGAATCTAGCTTTAGTGCACTCCAAGCCAACTAGCAATCCCTAATTCCAAATCAACTATTGATACAACTATTCAACTTCTCCCAAGGACCAAACCCTATGCCAAGTGTGAAAATTCTACTCCATAGCTAGTGTTGTCATTTTATCAAACATGTGATGAGCAAGAAGGAAAGTCATAGTAAAATGAGAAGAAAAGTTAAATTGAAAGTATTGCAACACAAAGATCTAACAACAAAGCTCAAAGAGTAGCAACGAAAATCCAAAATAGAGACAAAATCCAAAATTACAAAGTTGAATTCTAAATCTATGAGAATTGATCAATTGCATCTACTACTTGAAATTGGAGAAGAAAATCTATGACATGAACAAGGTGGAGTGAGAATTGTAGTGGATCTCACTAAAAAGTCATTGAAAATTCAGAAATTAGATGAGGATGAACCCTAGTGAAGCTTGGAATCTCCCTCTTCTTCTCCCAAAAAAGTGTAACTAACTCTCCTCTCTCCCTAAAATATCTAGATCTAGAAAAATGAACTAACTAAGTGTCCTTAACCCTTGTTCCTTTGGTCTTCTTAAGCTTTTCCCGCCAAGGTGTTTCTCCAAGAGTGGGATCCTTAACTGCCTCCACGCCTAAGTCACGTGACTTCTTAAAAAATCATATTCGCAAATCGGCGCGCATGCGCACGCGCCGTTGAGACGTCTTGTAATATGCGCGGAGGCGCGATGTACGCGTGCGCGCCCATGGAGATCCTGGCTTAGCCGCTTCTCAAGCCGGCTCTTGGCTTTGGCTCCACGTTGCCCTATCCGCGCGGGTGCGCAAGGTGGGCGCACGCGCCCATGCGGAGATTTCCAAAGCTTAATCCTCATGCTTCCTTCCTTTGTACCCGCCTTCCTTCTCTCTTTCGGTCCATTCCTACTCTATATCCTGAAACCACTTAACACACAAGTCACGGCATCGAATGGCATCAAGAGAAGATTAAGAATGTATCCATTTTAGTGCGAAATAAGAATGTTTTCATTCATGAGGTGAAACTAGGAAAGGAATGCAAAATCTTGTATTTTCATATAGAAAGTGTGTGGAATCATTGATAAAACCCCTGAAACCATCACAAGATAAATCCTCAAATTGGGGTTTGTCAACCTCCCCACACTTAGATTCTAGCATGTCCTCATGCTTAGAGAAATGCGAAGAAACACAGAAGACCGAGGGATTGCAAAAGTATGAGACTCATGAAGTGCAACCTACTTATATGCATGCAACTATGACTAGTGCCACTATCCACTTGGTTGGGAGCAAATTAGCCTTCTTAGGACATATGCGAGCACATGGGATACGATGGTGGTCAAAGCATAGGAGTTGCCACTTTCTAAGCATCAAATGCAATATGCGCAACCTTGCATGAGGAATGCTCACGAGAGCCGGGAATCAAAGGATTGAGCATCGAACCCTCGTCGGAAGTGTTTGCACTCTAATCACTCGGTGTTTGGGGTTTATTCTCTCAATTCTCCCCTAATCATGCTTTCCAAGATTTGTTTTTCATCTAACAATCAACAATTATTCAATGCATGCATACAATTATCATGAGGTCTTTTCCTTAGGTTGTAATGGGGTTAGGGTCAAGGTAGGGTCGTATATGGCTAGTGGACTTAGGATTTGAATCTTTGATTAACTTAAACTTTCCCACCTAACCTATATAATGACCTATACAATTAAGTACTATCCTAACTACCCATTCCTCACTTTTCCACATACTCATGCATTTTCTTTTCGTTTCACTATACTTATGCATTGATTCCTCTTGAGCTTCACTTTGGGGCATTTTGTCCCCTTTTCATTATTTTTCCTCTTTCTTTTTTTTTTCTTCTTTCTTTTTCTATATTTTATTTTTTTTTCTTTTCTTTTCCATATTGTTTTTCTCATCATTTTTTTTATATACAAGAGCGTCAATGCATGAGGTTTTACATTTGATCAATACATGAGTATGTACCCACTTCCCAATATTTTCAATAATAATACAAAATACCCTCTTATTCACCCAATGTCCCAAGGTTCCCGCACTTGAATGATACTCACACACACTAGCCTAAGCTAATCAAAGATCCAAATAAGGACTTTTATTGTTTTCCGCTTTAAGGCTTGTAATGTGCTAAATTAAGAACAAAGTGGGTTAATCGTAGGCTGAAATTTGGCTAACAAAGGAAGATAGAAGGTAAGGCCGTTTGGGTGAGTGAGCTAATGGAATGATGGCCTCAATCATATAAATGCATGAATACACCAAATAATGGACATAAAGAATCAAACAAATCAAAGATCACAATCATAGAGAGAGAATAATGCACACAAGAAGGAAAAATAAGTGGTTATAAGATGTAACCACACCATTAGGCTCAAATCTCACAAGCTTGTGTTCTTAACTCAAAACCATGTTCCAAAATATAATTCTTCATGCAACTTTGGCATCAAAGCATTTAAAATTTGCAATGCCATGGTCGTCCCAAAGTGTTGGTTTCCTAAGAGAGAATTTCATTGTTCCAACCAAGCAGATTTATCATGTGAATGGTGTCAACTAAAACCTAATCATGCAACCTATCCTACTAAAACCTAATCATGCAACCTATCCTACTAAAACCTAATCATGCAACCTATCCTAATTTATTCAGATGTTACCTACAGAGATCGGTCGGCCGACCTCCCCACACTTAAAACTTGGCACGGTCCTCCGTGCTAGAGGTTAGGCGCACAGGTTGATTGAGCTCCGAGTGTGCCACATCTCCAATGCCATTGCTATCTCCGCTTGAAGTTGCGGTGGAGGTGGAGATATCGGGTTCCTCCATAGGTGGGGTGATTATGCTTAGAAGCCTCTTCACATGAGCATAGCGGCGTTGGTTACGCCTCTCATAACGGTCTAATTTGTTGTGAAGGTCCTCAAGGCGTTGGGCGGCCGATTTTTGTGATGTAGATGAAGTGGTAGCGTGGCCAGTTGGTGTGGGCCGTTCAATGTCCATGGTGACTTCCGGAGGCTTGAGGCATCTCTTGGTTGGAATGATATCACCATCAACCGGTATTGAGGTTCGCCTATCTTTAGTCTCCCGGTTGACGCCAGCTTTCGCAACTAATGCCGTCACTAAAGCGGGGAATGGTAGATTTCCCTTGGCATGAATGCGCCCCATGGATTGGCGGATGGCGCGCGGAACGTCTACCGGTTTCTCAGTCAAGATGCACCATATCAATAAGGCAAGCTCGGCGGTGATGGATGACCCATGTGTGCTTGGGAGCACGTAGTGAGCTAGAATTTGGGCCCATGCCGTGGCTTCTTGAGTGAGGTGGCGGACATCTAAACCCTTGGGTCTTCGCTTTATGGTCCCCCGAATCCAATATGCGTCGGGTAAAGCAATGACGCGGAGGATCGCACTCTAATCGAATGCGCGGTCAACGCATGTAGCCAAGACTTCTTGGTAGGCGTCATATGCATCCGGTGACGGTGCAATCCCAAGGACTTCTCGGATGGTTTCCACGGTGACCGACACTTGTTTTCGGTGCACAAATATTGATGTGAGATGAGGTGAATGGAAGTTGGAGTAGAATTCCACCACCCATGAGAGATTGGCCTCCGTTGGTTGCCTTAATAGGAACCTCCATTTCCTCCGGTCAATGTGTGGCATCACAATCGGACTGAGGTGAGCCGGTAAGACTAGGAGGGGTTCCGGATGGTAATTCCTTTCAATAATTCTGGAGTAAACAAGTTCGCAGTAGCGGTTGGAAAACTTGTTTGAATCCTTTGGAGGGTTGTCCTTCTCTAGAACGTCAACGGGGCCCTTGGTCTTCTTCAGGAGGGGCCTGGCCGTTAGTTCTTGGCGCACTTTATTGGAAGCTGACTTCTTGGGCCCTTTCCCGTTGTCCTTTTTGATGACCATCCTGTGGAAGCAAGAAAGGGAAAATATCAAACCCAAAGAAGTGGAGGTACATGAGCTCTATGTAATGAAAAGTTATGCCATAAAATATGGGTATCTTTGTTACATGACAGCTGCAACATGTAACTAAGATAATGTGTGAAGAGCAAGGCAAATTATTTTCATGTGGTGCTAGGGTAGTTTAAGCATGCAAGTAAGAGGCATGAGAAGCATACACCCTTAGGGACCATAAATGGGAGGTAAGCTAAGAAAATGGGAAAGAATGGTTTGTGGAAAGTGGGGATGCACTCAAAAGTGATTGGTGAGAGGCAAGGTAGTCACTATAAGTCCAAAATTCAAGTGTGCCTTTCATCGAACACTTGGTGTGCATCCTTCAAGTAGTATGTGATTATGTGAAAATGAGAGCAATGTAACTTTCCACAATCCATTATTAATGATTATAGTGCATATTGATTGCAAGAAAATTAAGCAACACCATTCATCTATTCATGTAAGTGAGTTTGGGACCTAAGTGCTCATGAAGAACAAAGAAGAAAGAAGGAAGTAACTAGAGAAAGGAGGAAGAGAGAAAGAAAAGAAGAAGGAAGCTACCTAAAAGATGGTGCCACTAAATGAATAAGAACTACAAGAGATTAATGGACTAAGAGGGGGCCTAGTATAATACCTTGTGAGATGGAGAAGGATGTGGAAGAAGAAGAGAAGTGGAATGAGAATGAAGGGGTAAGTGTGCCCTTCTTAAAGGTGGCGTCGATCACCGGCGCGTGCGCGCGCGGTGCGCGCTCGTGCAGGGAGTAAGGTGACTAGGGGCGCGCGCGCGCGCACATGTCGCGTGCGCGTCCATGTGCTTGGGCTGGGGGCACAGGAGAGGCACAGGGGTGGCATAACTCTCTGGACGAAGTACCAAAGATTGCTTTAGCGTGTGTTGGCGCGCGCGCACAGTGCGCGTACGCGTCTACGTGGTTGTGCCCCAGGAATGAGAGGGGCCTGGAGGGGGCTCAACTCTCTGTGAAATGGCCCAGAGAGGAGTGCAGAATGAAAGGGCGCGTGCGCGGCTGTGGTGCGCGCGCGCATTCCGTGCTCGCTTTGTATGGACGCGTGCGCGCCAGGTGCGCGCACGCGGCAAAGGTGCTGGGCTGGTGGCTTAGTATAGGCTTGAGAATGGCTTAACTCTCTGTAAAATGTACTAGGGGGGAACAAGGCAATCGGCGCGGACGCGCACCATGCGCTTGCGCGTCGATTGGTGGATTTCGCTCGTGTGCGCGGACGCGCCGTGTGCGCGGACGCGCCATGTGCGCGCACGCGCAGAGGGGTGGGTTTTTCTAAATTTGCAAGTGGTTACACCATTTTCGACATTTCAAACCCCCCCTCCATACAGCCACTTAAGCACTATAGCAAATGAAGTCAACAATTGAAGGGGAGTGTCTATGTACAAACATGAAGGCAAGTGTCTATGTACAAGTTTCAAAGGAAGATCTTACCATGGTGGGGTGTTTCCCACCTAGCACTTTTGTTTAACGTCCTTAAGTTGGACTTTCAGTGGCTTATGGTGTTTGTTCAAGAGTTGCATCCCTCAAGAGGAACACTTCAAATTCCTTGGCATTCTTTCTTTGCTCACCATGATACAATTTGAGACGGTGCCCGTTTACCTTAAAGATGTCCGGGTTTGATGGGTGGCGCAAGTGGTAGACTCCATAAGGTTCTACTTTCTCCACTTGGTATGGCCCATCCCACCTTGATCTAAGCTTTCCGGGTAGTAATCTCAACCTTGAATTGTAGAGAAGGACTAGGTCACCGGGTTGGAATTCTCTTCTCCTAATGTTCTTGTCATGGATGGCTTTCAACTTTTCCTTATAGAGTCTAGAGTTGTCGTAAGCTTCCAATCTCAAACATTCTAATTCCGCCAATTGAAGCTTTCTCTCTACTCCGGCTCCACCCAAGCTCATATTACACTCCTTTATGGCCCAATAAGCTTTGTGTTCAATCTCTACCGGTAAGTGACATGCTTTACCATATACAAGCCGGAAGGGGCTCATGCCAATGGGTGTCTTGTAAGCCGTTCGGTAGGCCCACAGTGCATCGGGGAGTTTAATGCTCCAATCTTTCCTATTCGGCTTTACAATCCTTTCTAACACATGCTTGATTTCTCGGTTAGAGACTTCGGCTTGGCCGTTTGTCTGAGGGTGGTAAGCCGTGGCGACTTTGTGGATGATGCCATATTTTCTCATGAGGCCGTCTATTCTTTTGTTGCAAAAGTGGGATCCTTGGTCACTTATGATTGCTCTTGGGGCGCCAAAGCGACAAATGATGTTGTTCCTCACAAAAGAATACACAACATTAGCGTCATCCGTTCGGGTGGGGATTGCCTCAACCCATTTTGACACATAATCGACGGCTAACAAGATGTAGAGAAAGCCATTGGAATTTGGAAATGGTCCCATGAAGTCGATTCCCCATACGTTAAAGATTTCGCAAAAAAGCATATTTTGTTGGGGAATTTCGTCCTTCTTGGAAATATCTCCAAACATGATACATTGGGGACAAGATTTGCAATAGAGAGAAGCATCTTTGAGAAGAGTTGGCCACCAAAATCCGCAATCAAGGATTTTTCTTGCCGTTCTTTGGGGCCCGTAGTGACCACCTCCTTCGGAAGCATGGCAAGTGTCCAAGATTGCTTGGAATTCGGTTTGAGGTATGCACCGTCGCACTATTTGGTCCGCTCCCCACCTCCACAAATAGGGATCATCCCAAATATAGTATTTGGATTCGCTTTTCAGCTTATCCTTTTTGTGTTTGTTGAGATTGGGAGGAAAAGTGCGTGAAACCAAATAGTTTGCTATTGGGGCATACCAAGGAACCACTTCCGAGATTGCATGCAAAGCATCTAAAGGAAAGGAATCATTGATAGGAGTGGTGTCGCCTTTTGTGTGCTCGAGGCGACTTAAATGGTCCGCCACTAGGTTTTGGGAACCGCTCCTATCTTTGATTTCCAAGTCGAATTCTTGTAATAAGAGCACCCAACGAATTAATCTCGGTTTTGATTCCTTTTTTGCCAACAAGTACTTTAGTGCCGCGTGATCCGAATACACTACTACCTTGGAACCAAGAAGATAGGCTCGGAACTTGTCCAAAGCAAAAACAATAGCCAAGAGTTCCTTTTCGGTAGTAGTGTAGTTGGATTGGGCTCCGTCTAATGTTTTGGAAGCATAAGCTATGACATAGGGAATCTTACCCTCGCGTTGTGCTAACGCGGCTCCTATCGCATAGTTCGAAGCATCACACATGATTTCAAAGGGTTGAATCCAATTGGGTCCTCGTACAATAGGGGCTTGTGTCAATGCTACCTTGAGTTTGTCATATGCTTCCATACATTCCTTGCTCATCTCAAATTCGGTGTCTTTTTGTAGTAATCGAGAGAGAGGTAAGGCCACCTTGCTAAAGTCCTTGATGAATCTCCGGTAGAATCCTGCATGTCCAAGAAAAGAACAGACTTCCCTCTCGGAGGAGGGGTAAGGTAAACTAGATATGACATTTATCTTTGCCGGATCTACGGAGATGCCTTCCTTTGATACTATGTGTTCCAAAACAATGCCTTGTTTGACCATGAAATGACATTTTTCAAAATTTAAGACAAGGTTTGTTTTGGTGCATCTTTCTAAGACTTTTTCAAGGTTACCTAAGCAATGCTCAAATGACTCACCATACACACTAAAATCATCCATGAAAACTTCCATCGATTGCTCTAGAAAGTCCGCAAATAAGCTCATCATGCATCTTTGAAACGTTGCCGGTGCATTGCATAGGCCAAATGGCATACGCTTGTAAGCATACGTTCCAAAGGGGCAAGTAAATGTAGTTTTTTCTTGGTCTTCTAGAGCAATATGAATTTGGAAGTATCCGGAGTAGCCATCAAGAAAACAATAATATGATTTACCGGCTAACCGATCAAGCATTTGATCAATAAATGGTAGTGGGAAGTGATCTTTTCTTGTGGCCGCATTCAATCTTCGGTAGTCTATGCATACTCTCCAAGAATTCTGCACTCTTGTTGCTATTAGTTCACCACTTTCGTTCTTGATTGTTGTCACTCCGGACTTCTTTGGCACTACTTGGACCGGGCTTACCCATTCGCTATCCGAGATAGGATAGATGATGTCCGCTTCAAGTAGCTTAGTGACTTCTTTCTTCACCACCTCAAGAATGGTTGGGTTAAGTCTCCTTTGAGGTTGTCGGACCGGTCTTGCTCCTTCTTCAAGAAATATGCGGTGCTCGCATACTTGGGGGCTTATTCCCACTAGATCCGCCAAACTCCACCCAATTGCCCTTTTGTTTTTCCTCAATACATTCAGCAATTTTTTTTCTTGTTGAGGAGTTAACTCTTGTGCAATTATCACGGGTAGCTTTTGGGCTTCATCAAGGTATGAATACCTTAAGTGAGGTGGTAGTGGCTTCAATTCCATCTTCTTGTCATTCCTTGAGGTTTGAGTCTCCGGATGGCTTGTATGATGTGTGGTATTTAGTTCGCTTGACTCTTCATTTGCTTCTTTGACCATGCACTTCTCATCTAATCTTGCAAGATGCACTTCGGCTACTATGTTATCGATTGGGTCACACCGAAATAGAGAGTGGTTCTCCGGTGGATGCTTCATTGCTTCCTCTAGGCTAAAGCTTACAATTCTTCCATCTATTTCAAATGAGTAGTTCCCCGAGTAAGCATCAAGCTTAAATCTAGAAGTTCTCAAGAAGGGCCTTCCAAGTAGGATAGATGATGCTCTCTCGGTTTCGCTTGGCGGCATTTCAAGGACATAGAAGTCAATCGGAAACACCAACCCCTTTATATCCACCAATACATCTTCCGCAACACCTGCTACGGTTATTATGCTTTTATCCGCTAGGACAAATCTTGCCGTCGACCTTTTTAGTGGTGGCAACTTCAATACCCGGTAAACGGAGAGCGGCATGATGCTAACACATGCTCCGAGGTCACACATACAATCTCTAAATTGAACTCTATTGACGGTACAAGTGACCATACAAGGGCCCGGGTCATCACACTTCTTCGGTAATGTTTCCATCAAAGCGGAAATAGAACTCCCCAATGGGATGGTTTCCAATTCAAGAATTCTATCCTTGTTTATGCATAAATCTTTGAGGAATTTGGCATATCTAGGAACTTGATGGATGGCATCAAAGAGGGGGATGGTTACCTCAACTTTCTTGAACATTTCTACCATTTTGGGGTCGAGTTCTATGCGCTTTTTAGCTTTCTTTGCAAGTGTTGGAAATGGAAGTGGTTGAGCAATTTCTTCTTCCAAGGTTCTTTTGGCCTTGGTTGTCTCCCTTGTTGGTTGGGCTTCATCCTCAACTATGGCTTGTGGTGTCTCCTCTTCCACTACCTCTTCTATATCTATTCTCTCTTCCCCTTGGGCGGTTGTGATAGGACTTGGATCCTTTGCTTCCTTTTCTTTTAGTTGTGTACCGGATCTAAGGGTGATGGCATTGATGCCCCCTTTTGGGTTTGGTTGAGGTTGAGAGGGAATGACACTTTGGATTGGGGGTTGAGGAGTTGGGGTCGATGGTGTGTCCATGCGTGCAAGAAGAGCTTGTAATGTAGAGGTGAGGCCGGTGAGGCCGGAAGCAAGTGTGTTTTGTAATTCCTTTTGGCCTTGGATGATGGTCCGGAGTGTTTCATCTTGGTTAGAGGGGGTGGTTGCATATGTGAGTTGAGGAGCTTGTGATTGGTTGGGTGGTGGTCTTTGATGTGGTGGTTGATATGTTTGGTAGTTTCTTTGTGGGTTTTGTTGATTGTATGGTTGATTTTGTAAGTTGTATGGTCGGTTTTGTGAGAAATTTTGCGAGTTGTTATTCCATCTTTGACCTCCTCCATTGTTGTTGTTGTCCCTATTCCCTTGTTGATGATTGTCTTTCCAATTTTGATTATTGTGTCCACTTCCTTGGTTGTAGCTTCCTCCTTGATAAGGGTGTCCTTGGTTAGGATTACCTCCTTGGTAGTACCCTTGATTAGGGCGGTCATAGAAATTATGGGTAGCCGCCAAAGTGTTGTCTTCTTGAAGGTTTGGGCACTCATCCGTGTAGTGAGAGTAGCAAGAGCAAATGCCACATACTCTTTGAGGGACCAATTGTTGTTGGTTGTGTTGTTGAGATGGTGGAGGGTGTTGTTGATATGATTGAGGTTGTTGTGGTTGTTGTTGGTTCAATTGGAGTTGCCTCAAGACGGATGTCATCTCATTCAAGGATTGAGTTAGAGCGGTAGCTTCACTACTAGTTGATACCTCGTTCACGGTCCTTGGACGGTTGACTCTTCGCCTCATGTGTTGATTGGATTCGGCTAAGTCAATAATAAGTTGCCATGCCTCCTCCGCGGTTTTATATTTGGACAAAGAACCATTGCTAGAAGTGTCCAAGAGGGTTCTATCTTGCTCTCGCATCCCTTGACATATGTATCCAAGCAATACTTGAGTTTCGAGCATGTGATTAGGGCACGCATCTAGTAATTTGCAAAACCATTCCCAATACTCATAGAGTGGTTCCGTCTCACCTTGCACAATACAAGACATTTCTTTCCTTAGCCTATCCATCTTTTCCGGGGGTAAGAATTTATCCAAGAACCCCCTTCTAAGTAGGTCCCAATCGGAGGTAACTTCACTAGAGAGAGTGTAGAACCATTCTTTGGCCTTGTCCTCAAGAGAGAAAGGAAAAGCAAACAACCATATAGCAACTTCATCGGACCCTTCCTGTCTAGTAGTTGAGCATATGCGATGGAAGTCCTTGAGATGTCGAATAGGGTCTTGTGCGGGAAGCCCGTGAAACTTGGGTAGGAGATTGATCAAAGCGGTCTTCAATTCAAAATTCGCATTCAAATTGGGGTGAGTTACATGAAGGGGTTGAAGTACATAATCCGGTGCACCCGCTTCCTTGATGGTAACTCTCCTTGGAGCGTCCATGGTATTAGTACCTAAAACAAAGGAAGAATTATTAGTGAGATTGATGGGAGTATGATTAATGCCTTCTTTGAGTGACGGTTCAATGTTCACTTCTAGTAAGGTGGTTGAGGTGGTGAAAACCTCTTCACCCTTTCCAAATCTTAGCCGCCTCCGAGCTTGTCTAATATGAAACAAAGTTCGTTCTATTTCCGGATCAAAAGGGATTAAGCTCGGATTCGGTTGTGAACGCGTCATGCAATGAAGGAGAAATGGAATTCATTGTAACGATGAGGAGTTAGTCAATTGAGCAATTTACAATGAAGTGCAACTATGTACATATGTACACACTTAATCCAAAACAATAACATGGCACACTAAGCAAACTCCCCGGCAACGGCGCCATTTTGACAAATAGATTTTTGCCGGTATAGAAATTATCAAATGATCAATCGTAGTATAGTCTAAACCGACGCAAAATCCTTTATCAAACAAATCTACAATCTATATCCGAGAGTACTAGTCTCCCGAGTCGTTCTCCCTTGGAATTGCCAAAGTGTGCATCTTATTGATTTAGTAAGCCTTGTTGGAATTCTTTGAAGGTTTTAGCAAAGTAATGAGAAGCAAACAATCAATTATCAAAAGACTTGGCTTAGGGTTGGCATTAGAAATTCTATCCTTATAGTCCATTCAATGTTGACAACAATTAGGCCTTGCTTCATTTAGTTATCCCCTAGGTATAGAGGGAGGTCAAATGAAAGCAATCAACTTGAGTCACAAGTCCTAGCTTCACCTTATGGGAATCTAGCTTTAGTGCACTCCAAGCCAACTAGCAATCCCTAATTCCAAATCAACTATTGATACAACTATTCAACTTCTCCCAAGGACCAAACCCTATGCCAAGTGTGAAAATTCTACTCCATAGCTAGTGTTGTCATTTTATCAAACATGTGATGAGCAAGAAGGAAAGTCATAGTAAAATGAGAAGAAAAGTTAAATTGAAAGTATTGCAACACAAAGATCTAACAACAAAGCTCAAAGAGTAGCAACGAAAATCCAAAATAGAGACAAAATCCAAAATTACAAAGTTGAATTCTAAATCTATGAGAATTGATCAATTGCATCTACTACTTGAAATTGGAGAAGAAAATCTATGACATGAACAAGGTGGAGTGAGAATTGTAGTGGATCTCACCAAAAAGTCATTGAAAATTCAGAAATTAGATGAGGATGAACCCTAGTGAAGCTTGGAATCTCCCTCTTCTTCTCCCAAAAAAGTGTAACTAACTCTCCTCTCTCCCTAAAATATCTAGATCTAGAAAAATGAACTAACTAAGTGTCCTTAACCCTTGTTCCTTTGGTCTTCTTAAGCTTTTCCCGCCAAGGTGTTTCTCCAAGAGTGGGATCCTTAACTGCCTCCACGCCTAAGTCACGTGACTTCTTAAAAAATCATATTCGCAAATCGGCGCGCACGCGCAAGGCACGCGCACGCGCCGTTGAGACGTCTTGTAATATGCGCGGAGGCGCGATGTACGCGTGCGCGCCCATGGAGATCCTGGCTTAGCCGCTTCTCAAGCCGGCTCTTGGCTTTGGCTCCACGTTGCCCTATCCGCGCGGGTGCGCAAGGTGCGCGCACGCGCCCATGCGGAGATTTCCAAAGCTTAATCCTCATGCTTCCTTCCTTTGTACCCGCCTTCCTTCTCTCTTTCGGTCCATTCCTACTCTATATCCTGAAACCACTTAACACACAAGTCACGGCATCGAATGGCATCAAGAGAAGATTAAGAATGTATCCATTTTAGTGCGAAATAAGCATGTTTTCATTCATGAGGTGAAACTAGGAAAGGAATGCAAAATCTTGTATTTTCATATAGAAAGTGTGTGGAATCATTGATAAAACCCCTGAAACCATCACAAGATAAATCCTCAAATTGGGGTTTGTCAAAGTCACCAAGAACCTTTCTGGCATCCTCTTGAGGTTTGGCCATGTCTCCTAGTTCTTGTTCAAAACTTTCTGAAAGATCTCTTCCGGAGTGTTGTAATTTAGCTAGTTATAAACGCCTCCTTAAAGTTTTCTTAGGTTCAGGATCAGGAGTCAAGAGTGGCTCTTTATCCCAATTCCTGGTCATAAACAACAAAGGAAAAAAAGAAAGGAAGAAAGCTTTTTGTACCTCTTTGGACAAAAGAGCTTCCAGTGAGATGTGAAGAAAGAAGAGAGAAATAAAAGTGAAGATGAAAGATGGGAGAGGAGAAGAATACTTTGAAAATAGGGGATATGAGTTTGAATAAATAGAAGTAGAAGAGAAGAGAAGTAGAAATAAAAGAGATAAATAAAAATTAAAATATTTTTATTTTTATTTTATTTATTTATTATTTTCGAAAATCAAGTTAATAAATTAAAAGGATTTAAAATTTAAATGTTAAATTTTCGAAAATAGAAGAGAGAGAAGACGAGAGGTTTTTCGAAAATTAAGAGAGAAGAGTTAGTTAGGAAGTTTTGAAAAAGAAGAGAAAGAAGAGAAGTGGTTAAGAAAAGATTTGAATTTAAAATGAGATAAAAGATAAGATAAGAAAAAGATTTGAAATTGAAATTTGAAATTAGAAAAAGATAAGATAAGAAACTAAAAAGATTTGAAAAATATTTGATTTTAAAAATTGAGATTAGAAAAGATAAGATAAGAAACAAAAAAGATTTGAAAAAGATTTAAAAGATAAGATTTGAAATTTGATTTTGAAAAAGATTTAATTTTTAAAATTTGAAATTTGAATTTGAAGTTTTGAATTTTGAAAGTTGAAATTTGAAATTTGAAATTTGGGTTTTTAAATTTTGAAATTTGAAAAGGATAAGATAAGATTTTTGAAAAAGATAAGATTTTTAATTTTGAAAAGATTTGATTTTTTAAATTTTGAAAACTAAGATAAGATAAGATAAAAATTTTGAATTGAAATCTGAATTTTCATTTAAAAATTTCAAAAATATAGTTAAAATAAAAATAGAAAAGATATTTTTTTATTTTTGAATTTAATGATGAAAGAGAAAAACAAGTAAAAGACATAAGACTTAAAAATTTTTAGATCTGGTGCACCTAATTTTCGAAAATTTGGAGAGAAAACACAAAGGAACACCAAACTTAAAAATTTTAAGATCAAAACACAAAGAAAACTCAAGAACACTTTGAAGACTAACAAGAACACAAAGAACAAGACTCAAAAAATTTAAAGAACGCAAGAACATATAAAGAACACTAAACTTAAAATTTTTTGAAAACCAAAACACAATTTTCGAAAATTAAAAGAAAAGCAACAAAAAGACACCAAACTTAAAGACTTGATACAAGATTTAACCAAAGAAAATATTTTTGAAAAATTTTTGAAAGGAGGATACAAAAAAATCAAAAATTGCAATAAAAACAAAAACAAAGACTTAAACACCAAACTTAAAAATTGAAACAAGACTTCAAACAAAAAGACACTGATTTTGAAAGATTTTAGAAAAAGGACTCAAAAATTTAGAAAATTACCTGTGACACAAGCAACAAGACTCAAACCAAGAACCAAAATTGAACAAAGAAAAGAAAAATATTTTTGAAAAGGGTTTTAATTTTTCGAAAAAAGAGAAGAAAACAAAAATTAAAAGACTCAAATAAAATATAATAAAATAAAATAAATTACCTGATCTAAACTCGAACAATCTCCGGCAACGGCGCCAAAAACTTGGTGCATGAATCCCCACACTTTTGTACAGCTGTACCAGCAAGTGCACTGGGTCGTCCAAGTAATACCTGAGTGAGTCAAGGTCGATCCCACGAAGATTGTGGTTTGAAGCAAGCTATGGTTATCTTGCAGGTCTTAGTCAGGCGAAATCAGAAGGTTGTTGGATTACAGAGTTGTATTAGGATTATTGGAATCAGTAATAGGAATATAGTTGAAGATTGGAGTTGCTTTGTCTTTCTGAATTAACTCTGGTATCACTGTCTTCTCTTCTTGTGAATGATCTCTTTTATGGCAGGCTGTATGTGATCAAAGCCATTGCCCATGGTCATTGATCTCCTCTACTCCAGATCAATGCCATTGCCCGTGGTTATCCAATCTGACAGAGGGTAAAGCTCTAGTAGTTCATTCTCTTGGCGATCCTACTCAAAATGCCACAGACAAGGTCGAATCTTCCAGATCAGAGAATGCTGCTTCTGTGAATTCTAGCCTATACCACAAAGACCCTAATCACCCTGGAAATCAGCTGAACTGGTGTCTCGAGAAGTCCCCAACGAAGTCGTGGATTAGCCGTTTGAGAGATGTATAAACATAGCTATTGGTTCGTGCTTTCCGGCCACGTATTCACACGAACCCAAGTAGACGCGGGTGTATGTCAGGCACGTTCATCTTAGTATGATGAACAGAGCTGATTGTCACTAATCATCCTATTCACCATGTTGAACAACAAATATACATCTTAGAAATAAATCAAACACGGATCGGAAAAGAAACAGTAATTCTTTTATTAATTCATAGTAATCAGCAGAGCTCCTCCCTCAACCTAGGAGGTTTAGAAACTCATACTGAAAGGAAATACAACAGTGAATTTAAAATAATGGTAAATGATATGTGTCTTTCTTAGAGAGATGTAAAATAAGTCTTAAATACTAAACATATGACTAGTAAGGGTAAAACAGTCTATCTAGTGCTAAAATTCACTTTTGGGGCCCACTTGGTGAGTGTTTGGACTGAGCTTTGATGAGATCCACGTGCTATGAGGCTCTTAGGGCATTGAACACTGCCTAGGGGCCCTCTCTGGGTGTTTGGAAGCTGGGCTCTGCTCTTTGGGCGCTGGACGCCTGGAAGGGGGTAGGAAGCTGGCGTTGGATGCCAGTTTTGGGCCTTCTAATCTGAAGCAAAGTATAGAGTATTATATATTGCTAGAAAGATCTGAAAGTCAGAATGCTTGGTGCACGAAATTGTGATTCACACTTTTCACAACCCCGCACAACTAACCAGCAAGTGTAGTGGGTCGTCCAAGTAATACCTTACGTGAGTAAGGGTCGATCCCACGGAGATTGTTGGCTTGAAGCAATCTATGGTTATCTTGTAAATATTAGTCAGGATATTAATAATAAAAATTACTCTTGTTTATGAAAACTAAATAACGTGAAATAAAGGTTACTTGTTATGCAGTAATGGAGAACAGATTGAGGTTTTGGAGATACTCTGTCTTCTGAATCTCTGCTTTCCTACTGTCTTCTTTTTCACGCACGCAGGTCTCCTTCCATGGCAAGCTGTATGTAGGTGGATCACTGTTGTCAATGGCTACCATCCGTCCTCTCAGTGAAAATGGTCCAAATGCGCTGTCACCGCACGACTAATCATCTGTCGGTTCTCACTCATGTTGGAATAGGATCCATTGATCCTTTTGCGTCTGTCACTACGCCCAGCACTCGTGAGTTTGAAGCTCGTCACAGTCATCCCCTCCCAGATCCTTCTCGGAATACCACAGACAAGGTTTAGACTTTTCGGATCTCAGGAATGGCCGCCAATAGTCCTAGCCTATACCACGAAGACTCTGATCATGAACCAAGAGGCTAAGAGATATACACTCAATCTAAGGTAGAACGGAAGTGGTTGTCAGGCACGCGTTCATAGGTTGAGAATGGTGATGAGTGTCACGGATCATCACATTCATCAGGATGAAGTGCGAGTGAATATCTTAGAATAGAGACAAGCGTGATTGAATGGAAAACTGTAGTAATTGCATTAATTCATCGAGACACAGCAGAGCTCCTCACCCCCAACCATGGGGTTTAGAGACTCATGCCATCAGAAATACAATATAAAAATGTGTAAAATGTCATGAGGTACAAAATAAATCTCTAAAAGTTGTTTAAATACTAAACTAGTAATCTAGGTTTACAGAAAATGAGTAAACTACGATAGATAGTGCAGAAATCCACTTCCGGGGCCCACTTGGTGTGTGCTAGGGCTGAGACTTGAGCTTTACACGTGCCTAGGCTGTTTCTAGAGTTAAACGCCCGGTTGTAACCTGTTTTGAGCGTTTAACTCCAACTTGTAACCTGTTTCTGGTGTTTAACGCCAGAATGGAACATGGAATTGGCGTTAAACGCCAGTTTACGTCGTTTATCTTTGAGCAAAGTATGGACTATTATATATTGCTGGAAATCCCTAGATGTCTACTTTCCAACGCAGTTGAGAGTGCGCCAATTGGTCTTTTGTAGCTCCAGAAAATCCACTTTGAGTGTAGGGAGGTCAGAATCCAACAGCATCTGCAGTCCTTCTTCAGCCTCTAAATCTGCTTTTTGCTCAAGTCCCTCAATTTCAGCCAGAAATTACCTGAAATAAAAAAAAAATACACAAACTCATAGTAAAGTCCAGAAATGGGATTTTTAATTAAAAAATAATAAAAATATATTAAAAACTAACTAAATCATACTAAAAACTATGTAAAAACAATGCCAAAAAGCGTATAAATTATCCGCTCATCAATGCACCAAACTTAAATTATTGCTTGTCCCCAAGCAACTGAAAATCAAATAGGATAAAAAGAAGAGAATATATTATAAATCCCAAAATATCAATGAAACTTATCTCCAATCAGATGAGCGGGACTAGTAGCTTTTTGCCTCTGAACAGTTTTGGCATCTCACTTTATCCTTTGAAGTTCAGAATGATTGGCATCTATAGGAACTCAGAATTCAGATAGTGTTATTGATTCTCCTAGTTCAGTATGTTGATTCTTGAACATAGCTACTTTATGAGTCTTGGCCGTGGCCCTAAGCACTTTGTTTTCCAGTATTACCACCGAATACATAAATGCCACAGACATATAATTGGGTGAACCTTTTCAGATTGTGACTCAGCTTTGCTAAAGTCCCCAATTAGAGGTGTCCAGGGTTCTTAAGCACACTCTGTTTTTGCTTTGGACCTCGACTTTAACTGCTCAGTCTCAAGCTTTTCACTTGACACCTTCACGCCACAAGCACATGGTTAGGGACAGCTTGGTTTAGCTGCTTAGGCCAGGATTTTATTCCTTTGGGCCCTCCTATCCACTGATGCTCAAAGCCTTGGATCCCTTTTACCCTTGCCTTTTGGTTTTAAGGGCTATTGGATTTTTTTGCTTTCTTCTTTTTTTTCTTTTTCTTTCTCTTTTTTTTTCTGCAAGCTTTGTTCTTCACTGCTTTTTCTTGCTTCAAGAATCAATTTAATGATTTTTCAGATTATCAAATAACATTTCTCCTTTTTCATTATTCTTCAAGAGCCAACAATTTTAACATTCATAAACAACAAATTCAAAAGACATATGCATTGTTCAAGCATTCATTCAGAAAACAAAAAGTATTGTCACCACATCAAAATAATTAAACTAATTTCAAGGATGAATTCGAAATTCATGTACTTCTTATTCTTTTGTAATTAAAACATTTTTTTTAAGAAAGGTGATGGATTCATAGGACATTCATAGCTTTAAGACATAGATACTTAAATACTAATGATCATGTAATAAAGACATAAACATAAATAAACATATAGTAAACGAAAAACAAAAAAATAAGAACAAGGAGATTAAGGAACGGGTCCACCTTAGTGAGGGTGGCGTCTTCTTCTTTTTGAAGAACCAATGATGTTCTTGAGCTCCTCGATGTCTCTTCCTTGCCTTTATTGTTCCTCCCTCAAAGCTCTTTGATCTTCTCTAATCTCATGGAGAATGATGGAGTGCTCTTGGTGCTCCATCTTTAGTTGTCCCATGTTGGAACTTAATTCTCCTAGGAAAGTGTTGATTTGCTCCCAATAGTTTTATGGAGGGAAGTGCATCCCCTGAGGCATCTCAGGGATTTCATGGTGAAGAATTTCCTCATGCTCTTGTTGAGGTCCATGATCTCTTGTTTGCTCCATCTTTTTCTTAGTGATGGGCTTATCCTCATCAATGAGGATGTCTCCCTCTATGTCAATTCCAGCTGAATTGCAGAGGTGACAAATGAGGTGAGGAAAGGCTAACCTTGCCAAAGTGAAGGACTTGTCAGCCACCTTGTAGAATTCTTGAGGTATAATCTCATGAACTTCCACTTCCTCCCCAATCATGATACTATGGATCATGATGGCCCGGTCTACAATAACTTCAGACCGATAGCTAGTAGGAATAATTGAGCGTTGAATGAACTCTAACAATCCTCTAGCTACAGGCTTAAGGTCCGGTCTTCTCAATTGAACCGGCTTGCCTCTTGAGTCAACTTTCCATTGAGCTCCTTCTACACATATGTCCATGAGGACTTGGTCCAACCTTTTATCAAAGTTGACCTTCTAGTGTAGGGGCATGCATTTTCTTGCATCATTGGCAAGTTGAACGCCAACCTTACATTTTTTGGACTGAAATCTAAGTATTTCCCCCGAACCATTGTAAGCCAATTCTTTGGGTTTGTGTTCATACTTTGATCATGGTTCCTAGTAATCCATGCGTTTGCATAGAACTGTTGAACCATTAAGATTCCGACTTGTTGAATAGGATTAGAGAGAACTTCCCATCCTCTTCTTCTAATCTCTTGTCGGATCTCCAGATACTCGCTCTTTTTGAGCTTAAAAGGGACCTCAGGGATCACCTTTTTCTTGGCCACAATTTCATAGAAGTGGTCTTGATGGACCTTTGAGATGAATCTCTCCATCTCCCATGATTCAGAGGTGGAAGCAATTGCCTTTCCTTTCCTCTTTCTTGAGGTTTCTCTGGCCTTAGGTGCCATTGATGGTTATGGAAAAACAAAAAGCAATGCTTTTACCACACCAAACTTAAAATGTTTGCTCGTCCCCAAGCAAAAGAAGAAAGAAAGTAGTAAAAGAAGAAGAAAATAGAGGATATGGAGGGAGAGGGTGTATTCGGCCAAGGGGGAGAAGTGGTGATTGTGTAAAAATGGAATAGTGTTTAGGGGTTTATATAGGGGTGGGGGGAAGGGTAGGTTTCGGCCATTAGGGTTGGGTTTAGGAGGGAAAGGAATTTGAATTTGGAGGTAGTGGGGTTTATGGGGAAGAGTGGATGGATGTGAGTGGTTAAGGGTATTTGGGGAAGAGGTATGGAGGTGATTGGTGAAGGGTATTTGGGGAAAAGAGTTATGAAAAGGTGTAAAGAGGAGAGAAGAAGAGGTGGGGTAGGTGGAGATCCTGTGGGGTCCACAGATCCAGAAGGGTCAAGGACTTAGTATCCCTACTCCAATTAGGCGTGCAAACGCCCTTAGAATGCATGTCTGGCATTAAACGCCAGCTTGCTGCTTGTTTCTGGCGTTAAACGCCAATTCCATGCTATGTTCTGGCGTTAAACGCCAGTGTGGTGCTTGTTTCTGGTGTTTAACACCAGCTTGATGCTTCTTTCTGGCGTTAAACGCCAGTTTGATGCTTCTTATTGGCGTTTAAACGCCAATAAGCTCTTCCTCCAGGGTGAGCTGTTTTTATTGCTATTTTTCATTCCATTTTTTATTTTTCAGTAGTTTTTGTGACTTCACATGATCATCAATCTAAAGAAAACATAAAATAGCAATGGAAAATAAATAGATATAATTAAATAACATTGGGTTGCCTCCCAACAAGCGCTTCTTTAGTGTCAATAGCTTGACAGTGAGCTCTCATGGAGCCTCACAGAAATTCAGAGCAATGTTGGGGCCTCCCAACACCAAACTTAGAGTTTGAATGTGGGGGTTTTGTTTGACTCTGTATTGAGAGAAGCTTTTCCTGCTTCCTCTCCATGGTTACAGAAGGAGAACCTTGAGTCTTATAGTTTGCAATGTCTGCAAACCACGGAGCTTCCTGAATAGCAAACAATTTCTCATCCAGAAAGGTTTCAGAGATCTCAGTAGGAGGGAGGGATGCTCCTGCTACTGGTTCTATCCGGGACAGGTGATCAACTACTTGATTCTGTGTCCATTTTCTGTCTCTTATTTCTATATCAAACTCTTGTAGAAGCAACACCCATCTTATGAGCCTGGGCTTTGAATCCTGCTTTGTGAGTAGATATTTAAGAGCAGTATGGTCAGTGTACACAATCACTTTTGATCCTACTAAGTATGATCTAAACTTGTCAATGGCATAAACCACTGCAAGCAGCTCTTTTTCTGTGGTTGTGTAATTTTTCTATACATCATTTAAAACATGGCTAGCATAATAAATGACATGCAGAAGCTTGTTATGCCTCTGTCCCAATACTACACCAATGGCATGGTCACTGGCATCACACATTAGTTGGTGTAGAAATAACTGGTGCTGTGACCAGCTTAGCTTTCAGAGTTTCAAACGCCTGCAGACACTCTGTGTCAAACACAAATGGTGTGTCAGCAGCTAGCAGATTGCTCAGAGATTTTGCGATTTTTGAAAAATCCTTTATAAACCTCCTATAGAATCCTGCATGCCCCAGAAAGCTTCTGATTGCCTTAACATTGGTGGGTGGTGGTAATTTTTCAATTACCTCTACCTTAGCTTGATCCACCTCTATTCCCTTGTTCGAAATTTTATGCCCAAGGACAATTCCTTCAGTCACCATAAAGTGACATTTTTTCCAATTTAAAACCAGGTTAGTCTCTTGGCATCTTTTCAAAACAAGTGCTAGATGGTTGAGACAGAAGCTAAATGAGTCTCCAAATATTGAGAAGTCATCCATGAAGACTTCCAGAAATTTCTCTACCATATCATAGAAGATAGAGAGCATGCACCTCTGAAAGGTTGCAGGTGCATTGCACAGACCAAAAGGCATTCTTCTGTATGCAAATACTCCAGATGGACATGTGAATGTTGTTTTCTCTTGGTCCTAAGGATCTACTGCAATTTGGTTGTAACCTGAATAGCCATCCAAAAAGCAATAGTATTCATGACCTGCTAGTCTTTCTAGCATCTGGTCTATGAATGGTAAAGGGAAGTGATCCTTCCTGGTGGCTGTATTGAGCCTTCTATAGTCAATACACATATGCCATCATGTAACGGTTCTTGTAGGAACCAGTTCATTTTTTTCATTATGAACCACTGCCATACCTCCCTTCTTAGGGACAACATGGACAGGACTCACCCAAGGGCTATCAGAAATAGGATAAATAATCCCAACCTCTAGTAACTTAGTGACCTCTTTCTGCACCACCTCCTTCATGGCAGGATTTAGCCACCTCTGTGGTTGAACCACTAGCTTAGCATCATCCTCCAATAGGATCTTGTGCATGCATCTGGCTGGGCTAATGCCCTTAAGATCACTTATGGACCACCCAAGAGCTGTCTTGTGTGTCCTTAGCACCTGAATTAGTGCTTTCTCTTCTTGTGGCTCTAAAGCAGAGCTTATGATTACAGGAAAAGTGTCACCTTCTCCCAAAAATGCATATTTCAGGGATGGTAGTAGTGGTTTGAGCTTGGGTTTAGGAGGTTTATCCTCTTCCTGAGGAGTTTTCAGAGGTTCTTTTATTTCCTCTGGTTCCTCCAGATCAGGCTGAACATCTTTAAAAATGTCTTCTAGCTCTGATTCGAGACTCTCAGTCATATTGACCTCTTCCACTAGGGAGTCAATAATATCAACGCTCAGGCAGTCTTCTGATGTGTCTGGATGCTGCATAGCTTTGACAGCATTCAACTTAAACTCATCCTCATTGACTCTCAGGGTTATCTCCCCTTTTTGGACGTCAATGAGGGTTCATCCAGTTGCTAGGAATGGTCTTCCTAGAATGAGAGTTGCACTCTTGTGCTCCTCCATTTCCAGCACTACAAAGTCAGTAGGGAAGGCAAATGGCCCAACCTTGACAATCATGTCCTCAATTATGCCTGATGGGTATTTAATGGAGCCATCAGCAAGTTGTAGACAAATCCGGGTAGGTTTGACCTCTTCAGTCAAGCCAAGCTTTCTGATAGTGGATGCAGGGATTAGGTTGATGCTTGCCCCAAGATCACATAGAGCTGTCTTGGTACAAGCACCCTCTAATGTGCATGGTATCATAAAGCTTCCGAGATCCTTAAGCTTTTCTGGTAAGCTTGTTAGAATGACTACACTGCATTCTTCAGTGAGAAAAACTTTTTCTATTTCTCTCTAATCCTTCTTATGACTTAAGATCTCTTTCATGAACTTAGCATAAGAGGGTATTTGCTCAAGTGCCTCTGCAAACGGAATCTTTATTTCAAGAGTCCTAAGATAGTCTGCAAAGCAGGAAAATTGTTTATCCTGTTCCGCTTGGCAGAGTTTCTGAGGATAAGGCATTTTGGCTTTATATTCTTCAACCTTAGTTGCTGCAGCTTTATTCCCTACAGAGGCAGGTTGAGAAGCCTTCTTGAGGGAGTTATTATCAGCACTTGCAGGTGTCTGATCCCTCACTGGCGTTTGAATGCCAGAACTGAACATGGATTGGGCGTTTAATGCCAGTTTTTCAACCTTTTTTTGGCGTTTGAACGCCAGAATCATTCCTCTCTGGGCTCTTACTATCTTCAGAGGGATTTTGGGTAGCATTCTGCTCATCCTCTGTCAGCTGTTCTTTTCTTGGCTTTCTGCTGCTTTGAGTTGAGGTATTTAATGTTTTTCCACTTCTTAATTGAACTGCTTGGCACTCCTCTGTTATCTATTTTGATAACTGCTGTTTTGTCTGATTCAATTGTGATTCCATATCCTTGTTAGCATTTTTGGTTTCTTGTAGCATCTCCTTAACTTCTGCTAACTGCCTTGTTATAGAAGATAGTTGCTGATTTAGTTCAGTAACTTGTTCCTGAGGACTAAAGTCAGTTGATACTGCCTTGGCTTCTTCTTTCATGGAGGACTCATTACTTATGTACAAATGCTGATTTTTAGCAACTATATCGATAAGCTCTTGAGCCTCTTCAATAGTCTTTCTCATGTGTATAGATCCACCAGCTGAGTGGTCTAAAGATATCTGAGCTTTTTCTGTAAGCCCATAGTAGAAGATGTCTAATTGCACCCACTCTGAAAACATTTCAGAGGGACATTTTCTTAGCATCCCTCTGTACCTCTCCCAGGCATTATAAAGGGATTCATCATCCTCTTGTTTAAAGCCTTGGATGTCCAGCCTTAGCTGTGTCATCCTTTTTGGAGGGAAATATTGATTCAGAAATTTGTCTAATAACTACTTCCATGTTCTTATGCTTGCTGTAGGTTAGTTATTTAACCACCTCTTAGCTTGATCTTATATAGCAAATGGAAACAATAATAATCTGTAGACATCCTGATCTACTTCCTTGTCACGTACTGTGTCAGCAATTTGCAAGAACTGTGTCAGAAACTCAGTAGGTTCTTCCTGTGGAAGACCAGAATACTGACAGTTTTGCTACACCATGATAATGAGCTGAGGATTTAGCTCAAAACTGCTTGCTTTGATGGGAGGTATACAGATACTACTCCCATATGCAGCAGTAGTGGGATTACCATATAACCCCAGAGTCCTTCTGGACTGTTCATTTCCATTCAGGTCCATGATGGATAAAATGGAATTGATATGAATTGCAAACAAAATATATTTTTATTTTTATTTTATTAAAAAACGGATAAAAAATGATATAAAATAATATAAAGTAAAGTAATTAGAAATTAAAATATAGATTTCGAAAAGTAAAAGAAAAAGGAAAAATAAATTCAAAAACCAAATTAATTGCTTAATTAAGAAGATTTGAAAAACTTTAGATATGATTTTTGAAAAAGATTTTGAATTTTGAAATTTTAAAACTAAAATAGGAAAAAAATAGAAAATTTAAAATAGAAATTTGAATTTTTGAATGAGATTCTCGAAAAAAATGAAGAAAGAGAAAGTGGTTAGGAAGTTTTGAAAAAAATGTATGATTGAAAAGATATGATTGAAAAATAATTTAAAAAGATTTGATTTTTTTTTTAAATTGATGACTAATTTAATGCAAAATTTTTGAAAATTATGAGTGGAATGAGGAAAAGATATATTTTTTTTTTAATCTTAATGAAGAAAGAGAAAAACAGTAAAAAGACACAAAACATAAAATTTCTAGATCTAATGCTCCTTATTTTCAAAAATTTGGAGGAAAAACACCAAGGAACACCCAACATAAAAATTTTAAGATCAAAACACAAGAAAGACTCAAGAATGCCTTGAAGATTCACAAGAACACGAAGAACAAAAATTCAAAGACTCAAAGGACTCAAGAACATAAAAAAAAGAACACCAAACTTAAAATTTTTAGAAAACCAAAAATAAAATTTCGAAAATTAAATAAAAACTAACAAGAAAACACCAAACTTAAAACTTGACACAAGATTTAATCAAAGAAAAATTATTTTTGAAAAGATTTTAGAAAGAAAGACTCAAAGGAGCAACTATTCACAAGAATATAGACACATTCAACAAATGCAAGGATTAAACAGAGAAAAACTATTTTTTTTGGATGACAAAAACACAAAGGACATCAAACTTAAAACATGCAACTAGACTCAAATAGAAAACTCTAAAGATTAATAAAGAAAAATAATAAATTTTTGGAAAATTTTTGAAAAGAAAATAAAAGACTCTGACCCAAAAGACAAAATTTTCCTAATCTAAGCAACAAGATGAACCGTCAGTTGTTCAAACTCGAACAATCCCCGGCAACGGCGCCAAAAACTTGGTGCACGAAATTGTGATTCACACTTTTCACAACCCCGCACAACTAACCAGCAAGTGCACTGGGTCGTCCAAGTAATACCTTACGTGAGTAAGGGTCGATCCCACGGAGATTGTTGGCTTGAAGCAATCTATGGTTATCATGTAAATCTTAGTCAGGAGATTAATAATAAAAATTACTCTTGTTTATGAAAACTAAATAACATGAAATAAAGGTTACTTGTTATGCAGTAATGGAGAACAGATTGAGGTTTTGGAGATGCTCGGTCTTCTGAATCTCTGCTTTCCTACTGTCTTCTTCTTCACGCACGCAGGTCTCCTTCCATGGCAAGCTGTATGTAGGTGGATCACCATTGTCAATGGCTACCATCCGTCCTCTCAGTGAAAATGGTCCAAATGCGCTGTCACCGCACGGCTAATCATCTGTCGGTTCTCACTCATGTTGGAATAGGATCCATTGATCCTTTTGTGTCTGTCACTACGCCCAGTGATGAGCGAACTCTTGACAGTTTGGAATTTAATTAATGAAGTATCGTTGTAAAGTATAGTTTCCAAACCAATCAATAATCCTTTCATGCAAAAATTTAGGTTGTCACAAGTAACAAACCCCAATGAAAAATAATCGAAGTATTTGGACTCTGGGTCGTCTCACGAAGAGTTACAATGAAGTGGTCAATTATTGGCTATGAAGATGCAAGGGGGGGTTTGGTTGATAAGAGGACAAGAAAATAAATGGCAAGAAAAGTAAAGAGAGCAATTAAAGGAAGCAAGTAATAAAGAGAGACATTCATGGCAATGGATTGAGATCATAGGCTTTCTATCCTAGTCATGCATGATTAATTCATCTTATTTAGTTAACTCACACATCGGGAGAATGTCAAACAAGACTAATTAATCATGTCACAAATATAAACAAGAATTTATCTCATTACATCAACTCCAACAAATAGGGAGAAAGTCTAATGAGACTAGCTAATCTCAATCCAAAGTCCTAATCGACTTACTAATTAAATTAGCAAAAGATTAGCGTCAATGGAAACAATATTAGCTAACAACTCTAGATCACCAACATAAGTTGGGTTTTCATGACTCAAGATTGCCCAATCACTCTTTCCAAGCCAAGAATGCTCAAAATCTACTCTAACATCCTTCCAAGCATTTGATCAAACACTTGGAAGGCATACAAGGAAAACATAGTAAATGACAAGGAAAGTAAATCTACACTACTCAATTGCAATGAATTAAACAACAACAAATCCAAATCAACAATAAAAGAACAGGAATCATAAATTGCATTAAAGGAAAATGGAAGAACAAAAGTGTATCAACAACAAAGTAAGCAATTACAAGAATGAAATACAAAATTAGAGAGAGGAAGAGTAGATGAACAAGAAATTGTAAAGGAAAAGTAAATCAAAGCATGAATTAAACCTAGATCTAAGATGAAAATTAACCTAACCTAATTCTAGAGAGAAGAGGGAGCTTCTCTCTCTAGAAAACTAACTAAAGGCTCATGTTGACTAAAACTAATTGCTTCCCCCTTGCCCAAGCTTGAATTCTGCATGAAATAGCATTAGAAATGAGTTGGGTTGGGCCCAAAGTGCTTCAGAATTTGCTGGGGGCGAATTCACTTTAGTGGGCCATGGTAGAATCGGTGCGCGCGCGCAAAGTGCGCGTGCGCGCCCCTCAGCGCGAAGTAACATATGGCAAATTTTATATCATTTTGAAGCCCCAGATGTTAGCTTTCCAACGCAACTAGAACCGCCTCAATTGGACCTCTGTAGCTAAAGTTATGGTCGATTGAGTGCGAAGAGGTCGGGCTTGACAGCTTTCCGGTTCCTTCGTTTCTTCATTTGTTCTTCCGCTTGCATGCTTTTCTCCTCACTTCTTCCATCCAATACTTGTCCTATGAACCTGAAATCACTTAACAAATACATCAAGGCATCGAATGGAATTAAAGTGAATTAAAATTACCAATTTTAGGGCCTAAAAAGCATGTTTTCACATTTAAGCACAATTCAAGGGAGAATTACAAAACTATGCTATTTTTATTGAATAAATGTGAGAAAAGGTGATAAAATCCCCCAAAATAAGCACAAGATAAATCACAAAATCGGGGTTTATCAAATCTCCCCACACTTAAACTAAGCATGTCCTCATGCTAAAATCAAGAAAGAGCAAAGGGACATCAACATTTATTCAATGCAAACTAACTACATGCAACCTATCTATATGCAATCTAACTACATGAATGCACCCACTTAGTCAAAATAAATCAATTTCCAAGAATACATATACAAACACAAGGGTTAAGGCAATAGCAATCACTCAACCCACAATTGAATTGAATTATTAAAAAGATTTTACAAACTTGCAAGAAAAGACATGATCATGGGTGAAAACATGTAATTGAGCAATCGAACCCTCACCGGATGTGTATCCGCTCTAGTCACTCAAGTGTATGGGGTTGATTCACTCAATCCTCCCCTAATCATGCTTTCCAAAGTTTATTTTTTATCTAATAATCAACAATTACTTTATGCATGCATACAAATATCATGAGGGCTTTCCTATAGGTTGTAATGGGGCTAGGGTCAAGGTAGGATGCATATGGTCAAGTGAGCTTGAAATTTGAATCTTTGACTAACTTAAACTTCCCACCTAACCTATGACAACCTATATAATTCTAAACAAACCTAACTACCCATTCTTCACTTTTTCACACACTCATGCATCCTCTTTTTGATCACAACTCATATGCATTGACTTTTATTGAACCTTGCTTTGGGGCATTTTGTCCCCTTTTTATTGCAATTCTTTTTCTTTTTTTTCTATATATTTTCTCTTTTTTTTATTATTTTTTTCATTAAAATTTTTTTTCTTTTCAAACTAAAATATATATACAAGAACATCAATGCATATGGTTTACACATGATTAATACATGAGTAAGTTCCCAATTCCCAAAATTTTTCAACAAAAACACAAACACACTTTTATCTCTACCCAATGTTCCCAACTATCCCAAAATCAAATGATAAACACTCTCACTAGCCTAAGCTAATCAAAGATCCGAATTAAGGGATAATTATTGTTTTTCACTTAGGCTTGTAATGTGCTACAATTAAGAACAAATGGGTTAAGCATAGGCTCAAATTGGTTATCAATAGAAGATAAAAGGTAGGCTTATTTGGGTAAGTGAGCTATTTGAACAATGGCCTCAATCATATATATGCATGTATACACAAAATAATGGACATAAAGAATCAAACAAATCAAGGATTACAATCATAGGAAGAGAACAATGCACACAAGAATGAAAATAAGTGGTTATGTATGATGTAACCACACAATTAGGCTCAAATCTCACATGCTTGTGTTCTTAGCTCAAAAATTATGTTCTACAAAGTATATAATTCAAGCAAGTTTTAAAAAAAAAATTTTTTTTTCAATTGGGGTGCCCTATAGATAAAATCCTTGGAAAATATCATGATTTTGACTAAGCTTAATATATACATATGCAAAATAAGAAAATGCAACTAAGAATCCTAAAATGAAATGCAAAAGTGTTGGGATTAGAAACTTGTTACCCAAAAATGCCGAGCAGTCGGATGACCTCCCCACACTTAAAAGTTTGCACCGTCCTCGGTGCATCCAAAGATGAACAAGGGAGTACGGCGACTTTCCGAGTTACCACCTTCAGTTGGTAGGTCAACCGGTTGCTGCGTGTTCTTCCTTTCGCTTCCATTTTTGCTTATGGTGCATCGATCATGAAAAATAAGATAAACACCGTAAGATGAGAAAATACAAAAGCAAGGAAGCGTGAATTGTTGGAATGAGGTAAATCACTAGAATGGAGTGGGTGAATTGGTGTGACATTGATGAAAAATAGGTGTGTGGGTTCCAAAATTGCGCGCGGTTTAGAACACACACACACGCTAGTATAAAAAAGCTATGTCACATTTACACAAAAGAAAGCATACACTTCACTCATTCTAGTGTGCTTGAGATACTTCAAAAGACTTGTAGGGCAAGGGCAACCAAACAAGTAGTGAAGAAGCATAAAAGCATTCAAGCAAGAAATCAAGCAATTGTGAAATTGGATAATGCATGGACATTGATTGATATGTAGGTAGACTTAGTGAACAAACTCACACAACAATCAATGACACATATTGAAGTTGTTGCAACACCTAAGTGACATAGAGGTGAAACACATGGATGCTATGGGACTTAGGAAAAAGAAGATAGAAGTGAAAATCAATCACATAGCAAGCATGGTCCACAAAGCTTAGAAAGCTCAAAAATATGTCATTAGGTAAGCTTTCGATCCAATTTCACAATTCCACAAACTCAATCCATGAAATAGGTGATGATCAATTAGAACAAGCATCCTAAAAAAATGCATTGATAATGTACAATTGCCTAACAATAGATGATGAATGCATGGTGGCCAAAACATGCAATTCAAAGAATTAAGATGCATGAAGGCAATGTAACCAGTACTTGGTATTCAAAAGTGTTAAACATGAAAAATTCCAAACCAAGTAACCAAATATAACCTCAACAAAGAAATCCAACAATGACAATAACAACAATGATGTTAAACTAACATCCTATCAATAAGCAGCAGTAAATAATAAACAAGATTAGTAATCCAACACTTATAATGGAAATCAAAAATTAAACTAACTAACTAACTAAAAAAATGGTGTTATATGATGCTTGGTAGTGTTAGATGATGATTGAAGGGTGGAAAGAGAATAGAATAAGGAAAGAAAGGGAAAGAGGAGAAGAAAAGAAGGTGAGTGAAACAGGGTAATCCACGCGTGCGCGTCATGTGCGCGTAAGCGTGGATGGATGAAATGGAAGTGACGCGGACGCGTACGGCACGCATGCGCGACGGTGGGTTATTTCGAGAGTGGCGCGTCCGCGCAAGCTGCGCGTGCGCGTACCTTTGGGCACAAAGTTGGCACACTCCAGGCACAACTCTCGGGAAAATGTATGGAGGGGTGGAAAAACTCAATCCACGCGTACGCGTACATAGCGCGGGCGCGTGGATGGTCGAAATTGCTTGGGCACGCGTACGCGTGGAGTGCGCGTGCGCGTGGATGGTGCTCTGTTTTTCAAAAATTTTTTTCTATGTTTTTGCACCAATCCAAGCATTCCAAACCTCCAAACAGCTACCAAAACATCAATAAACCTTATTTAACCTACTAAACTCCCAATTAAACACAACTAAGCAATTCAAAACAAAGAATTAAACCTATTTTACCAATATTTACAAAGAGAAAAAGGGAAAGAGTTTACTATGGTGGGTTGTCTCCCACCTAGCACTTTTGTTTATTGTCCTTAAGTTGGACTTATGGAGAGCTCCTATCAAGGTGGCTTGTACTTGAATCCATCCTTGAACATCCACCAATGCTTGGACTTCCATTGTGCTTCCTCATTCAAAGATAATAACTCCAAGCTTTGATGGAGTTCTTCACAAACCGTAGGCTCCCAAAGTTGGTCTTCCTTGTGCGATCCGGGATCCCACACTTTGTTTTCACACCCATCCTGAAGTTGACTCTCATTATTAGCCCATCCGGGTGGTGAACAAGGTGAATTCTCTATAAAGTGACCAACAATCCTTCTAGACCCATCTAGATAAGCACTACTCCAACCTTTATATCTCATGTTTGATGCATCAACCATAATGAGCCTTGATTTGCAACGCCAACCACGAAACATCTTTCTTTTACGCTTTATCCCACAAAGCATCCTAAGTTGGCCATCCGTTTCAAGCAAACCATATTCAAGTGGGATAATAAAGCTAATAGAAATGAGTTTCAACCACTCAAATGAAGGTGTAGATGGCAACCTAGGCAAAGGTGATTCCAAAGGTCTTGACAAAACATATTCGATTCCCATCCTCCTTTTTCTAAGAACTTCCACCTCTTCACAAGATCTCTTAATTTCAATCCTTTGTTCAATAATTTTATCTAAACCTTTTCCCTTACTCAAATCACAAATGGGAGGACGAGAGAGATTTACCTCCATATTGCTATCAAATCCAATGGGGGAAAGTTCTTCATGTTCAAAGAATTCTTCACCACTAAGACTTGATGCTTGATCTCCATCACCAAGGAAACTCAATGCTTGGTCTATCCCATCCAAGACTTCATATGGAATATGCCTTGGAAGGTGTGCATTTTCCTCCCTAGCATCAATTTCAATCATCTTGGAGGGGTTTTCTTCAACTCTATGTTCCCAAGGAGATTTCGAATCTCCTGAGTCTTCAACCACTTCTTCCTCTTGCTCAATAATCCCTACCTCCTCCTCTTGTTGCATGTCTTGCTTTAACTCCTCTTCTTCACCTTGGAGCTTCAAGTTCACTCCCTCGCTAAGCTCCTTGGTTGCTTCTCCACATTCCACAATGGAAGTGCCTTGATCACATAGGCTTAGGCGGGATGAGACTATGTTGCTAATGGCTTCTACCATGATAGCCGTTTTTGCTCTTAACTCCTCAAATTTCTTTTCATCCTCCTCGTGTTGCCTTAAGATATGAGATTCAAGATCCCTTAATTCTAGCATAGAGGCTTCATCGGGGGGTGATGGTGGAAGAGAGAGTTCATTGTTTGGGGGAAAGGTATTATAGTTGGAAGGTGGTTCTTCTTGGTAGGGTTGTGGTGGTTCAATATTTCCCATTCTTTCTATTTGTTGCACAAAACACTCCATGGTTGCTTGAAATTGATCCAATGTCTCCTTGAAACGATCCCTTGACTCTTGTTCTTCTTGGATATCATGAGTAGGATCATATGACTCTTGGATTGAAGGACACGAGTATTCTTCCATGGGAGGTTGTGGTGGAAAGTGGTATTCATCTTGTGGTTGGAAATTTTCATACATTGGAGGTGGTTCATCTTGAAAATGTTGATGTTGGAATGGTGGTGGCTCTATGTGTGGCTCATATGGCTCATATGATTGTTGGTGTGGTGGGTATGGATTAGGGTCATATGAAGATGGTTGGTGAAAGGTGGCTTGTGAGTATGGTTGGTGGTTATGTTGGGGATATGGCTCATAGGTATATGGTGGTGGTTCTTGGAAGTCACAAGGGGATTCACCATAACCATTGGATTGGTATGCATCATAGAATGACTCTTCTTCATAGTGCATTGGTGGAGGTTGTTGCCAAGAGGATTGATCATATGCATATGGCTCCTCCCACATTTGGTTATCCCATCCTTGATGCACATCTTCATTGAAGTTTCCATTTCCTACAACATAGTTGGAACCAAACTCATAGCCAAAGTGAGAATTCATGATAGCAAAGAAAATGAAAACAAAATCAAATAAGAAGCAAGAAAATTAAATCCTAAAACTAGCAAAAACTAACAAAGAAGCAAAAGGTAAACCTATTTACAATATTCACATATATACAATAACCAATAACATAACACCATTGCAACTTCCCGGCAACACCGCCATTTTGATGAGCGAACTCTTGACGGTTTGGAATTTAATTAATGAAGTATCGTTGTATAGTTTCCAAACCAATCAATAATCCTTTCATGCAAAAATTTAGGTTGTCACAAGTAACAAACCCCAATGAAAAATAACCGAAGTATTTGGACTCCAGGTCGTCTCACAAAGAGTTACAATGAAGTGGTCAATTATTGGCTATGAAGATGCAAGGGGGGGTTTGGTTGATAAGAGGACAAGAAAATAAATGGCAAGAAAAGTAAAGAGAGCAATTAAAGGAAGCAAGTAATAAAGAGAGACATTCATGGCAATGGATTGAGATCATAGGCTTTCTATCCTAGTCATGCATGATTAATTCATCTTATTTAGTTAACTTACACATCGGGAGAACGTCAAACAAGACTAATTAATCATGTCACAAATATAAACAAGAATTTATCTCATTACGTCAACTCCAACAAATAGGGAGAAAGTCTAATGAGACTAGCTAATCTCAATCCAAAAGTCCTAATCGACTTACTAATTAAATTAGCAAAAGATTAGCGTCAATGGAAACAATATTAGCTAACAACTCTAGATCACCAACATAAGTTGGGTTTTCATGACTCAAGATTGCCCAATCACTCTTTCCAAGCCAAGAATGCTCAAAATCTACTCTAACATCCTTCCAAGCATTTGATCAAACACTTCGAAGGCATACAAGGAAAATATAGTAAATGACAAGGAAAGTAAATCTACACTACTCAATTGCAATGAATTAAACAACAACAAATCCAAATCAACAATAAAGGAACATGAATCATAAATTGCATTAAAGGAAAATGGAAGAACAAAAGTGTATCAACAACAAAGTAAGTAATTACAAGAATAAAATACAAAATTAGAGAGAGGAAGAGTAGATGAGCAAGAAATTGTAAAGGAAAAGTAAATCAAAGCATGAATTAAACCTAGATCTAAGATGAAAATTAACCTAACCTAATTCTAGAGAGAAGAGGGAGCTTCTCTCTCTAGAAAACTAACTAAAGGCTCATGTTGACTAAAACTAATTGCTCCCCCCTTGCCCAAGCTTGAATTCTGCATGAAATAGCATTAGAAATGAGTTGGGTTGGGCCCAAAGTGCTTCAGAATTCGCTGGGGGCGAATTCACTTTAGTGGGCCATGGCAGAATCGGCGCGCTCGCGCAAAGTGCACGTGCGCGCCCCTCAGCGCGAAGTAACATATAGCAAATTTTATATCATTTTGAAGCCCCGAATGTTAGCTTTCCAACGCAACTGGAACCGCCTCAATTGGACCTCTGTAGCTAAAGTTATGGTCGATTGAGTGCGAAGAGGTCGGGCTTGACAGCTTTCCGATTCCTTCGTTTCTTCATTTGTTCTCCCGCTTGCATGCTTTTCTCCTCACTTCTTCCATCCAATACTTGCCGTATGAACCTGAAATCACTTAACAAATACATCAAGGTATCGAATGGAATTAAAGTGAATTAAAATTACCAATTTTAGGGCCTAAAAAGCATGTTTTCACATTTAAGCACAATTCAAGGGAGAATTACAAAACCATGCTATTTTTATTGAATAAATGTGAGAAAAGGTGATAAAATCCCCCAAAATAAGTACAAGATAAATCACGAAATCGGGGTTTATCACCCAGCACTCGTGAGTTTGAAGCTCGTCACAGTCATCCCCTCCCAGATCCTACTCGGAATACCATAGACAAGGTTTAGACTTTCCAGATCTCAGGAATGGCCGCCAATAGTCCTAGCCTATACCACGAAGACTCTGATCATGAACCAAGAGGCTAAGAGATATACACTCAATCTAAGGTAGAACGGAAGTGGTTGTCAGGCACACGTTCATAGGTTGAGAATGGTGATGAGTGTCACGGATCATCACATTCATCAGGATGAAGTGCGAGTGAATATCTTAGAATAGAGACAAGCGTGATTGAATGGAAAACTGTAGTAATTTCATTAATTCATCGAGACATAGCAGAGCTCCTCACCCCCAACCATGGGGTTTAGAGAATCATGCCATTAGAAATACAATATGAAAATGTGTAAAATGTCATGAGGTACAAAATAAATCTCTAAAAGTTGTTTAAATACTAAACTAGTAACCTAGGTTTATAGAAAATGAGTAAACTACGATAGATAGTGCAGAAATCCACTTCCGGGGCCCACTTGGTATGTGCTAGGGCTGAGACTTGAGCTTTACACGTGCCTAGGCAGTTTCTGGAGTTAAACGCCAGGTTGTAACCTGTTTTGGGCGTTTAACTCCAACTTGTAACCTGTTTCTGGCGTTTAACGCCAGAATGGAACATGGAACTGGCGTTAAATGCCAGTTTACATCGTTTATCTTTGAGAAAAGTATAGACTATTATATATTGCTGGAAAGCCCTAGATGTCTACTTTCCAACGCAATTGAGAGCGCGCCAATTGGTCTTCTGTAGCTCCAGAAAATACACTTTGAGTGCAAGGAGGTCAGAATCCAACAGCATCTGCAGTCCTTCTTCAGCCTCTGAATCTGCTTTTTGCTCAAGTCCCTCAATTTCAGCCAGAAATTACCTGAAATCACAGAAAAATACACAAACTCATAGTAAAGTCCAGAAATGTGATTTTTATTTAAAAACTAATAAAAATATATTAAAAACTAACTAAATCATACTAAAAACTATGTAAAAACAATGCCAAAAAGCGTATAAATTATCCGCTCATCAATGCTCCATTTGGACTTCTGTAGCCCTAGAAAAGCTCTTCCGAGTGCACGGAGGTCAGATCCGGATAGCATCTGCAGTGCTTTCTCTATCTCTGAATCAGACTTTTGCTCCAGCTCCTCAATTTCAGCCAGAAAATACCTGAAATTGTCCAAAAACACAAAAACTCATAGTAGAATCCAAAAATGTGAATTTAACACTAAAACCTATAAAAACTTAATAAAAACTAAATAAAACATACTAAAAATTATATGAAAATGATGCCAAAAAGCATATAAAATATCTGCTCATCACCATACTTAAAAGAAAAATTTATTTGAAAAAGAAAAGTGAGATACATAAACTCAAGTTATATAATAAGAATAGTCCAATTATGTGATGTTGAAGTTAAGTGTGTTGGCTCTTGAAAAATTGATGGAAAAGGTGAAGTATTATTGGTAATCTGAAAAATCCAAAAATTGATTCTTTAAGCAAGAAAAAGCAGCAAAAAAAGAGAAAAAAAATCAAGTAAAAGAAAAAGCCAATAGCACTTTAAACCAAAAGGCAAGAGCAATGATCCAAGGCTTTGAGCATCAATGGTTAGGAGGGTTTAAAGAAACAAAATCTTGACATAAAGAGTTCAAATGAGCTGCCTTGCCTAACTAAATGCTTCTGGTGTGAAGGTGTCAAGTGAAAAGCTTGAGACTGAGCAGTTAAAGTTGTGATTCCAAAAGTAAAAGAGTGTGCCTAAGAACTCTGGGTACCACTGTCTGGGGATTCTAGCAAAGCTGAATAATAATCCAATTGGGTTCACCCAGTTAAGTGCCTGTGGTGTTTATGTATTCTGAGGTAATACTAGAAAATAAAACGCTTAGGGTCATAGCTAGGCTAAAAAAGAATCTGTGTTCAAGAATAAAAAAGAACTAAACTAAGAGAGTCAATAATATCATCCGAATTCTGAATTTCTAAAAATGCCAATATTTCTGAGCTTCAAAGGATAGTGAGATGCCAAAACTGTTGAGAAGTAAATGGTTACTAGCCCCGCTCATCAATTGGAACTGAGCTTCATTAAAAACTCTGAGATTTATTGTACCCTTCTCTTCTTTTTAATCCTACTTTGCTTTCAGTTGCTTGGGGATAAGCAACAGTTTAAGTTTGGTGTTCTAATGAGCAGATATTTTATACGCTTTTTGGCATCATTTTTATATTATTTTAGTTATGTTTTGTTTAAATTTCATTATATTTTCTTAGGTTTTACTACAAAATTTACATTTTTGGACCCTACTTTAAGTTGTTATATTTTCTGATGATTTCAGAAAAATTCTAGCTGAAATTGAGGAGTTTTGGCAAAGTCTGATTCAGAGGCAAATAAAGCGTAGCAGATGCTGTCAAATTCTGACCTCTATGCATTCAAATGAGCATTTCTGGAGCTACAGATGTCTAAATGGCGTGTTCTCAATGGCATTGGAAAGCTAACCTTCAGAGCTTTCCAACAATATATAATGGTTTATACTTTCTTTCGAAGGAGCCTACCCATATTGGGCATTGAACGCCAATGAACTACCCTCTTTCTGGCATTCAATGCCCCATGGAGATTCAAGCCAGCGTTGAATGCCCAATCACCTCCTTTGGCGCGTTCAATGCCCACCAAGGAGTACAAGGCAGTGTGGATCAACCCCCTAATGGGCGTTCAATGCCCATCCCTCAAGTGGACGCCAAGCTCAGCCCAAGTACTCAACCAAAGTGGGCCTAAGAGTGGACTTTCGCACCTTTAGTCTAGTCTATCATACTTGTTATACTCTTTAGTTATTAGATTAGTATAAATAGAACAAAGATCACATTTGTTAAGAGCTATTTGACTTTTGATCTTTGCCCTTTTCCATGTTTTACTATTACTTTTTGTAAGCTATGAATAACTAAACCTCCTATGTGAGGGGTTAGGAGCTCTGCTGATTCTCATAAATTAATAATATTATTGTTTCTATTTCAATACATTTGATTCTATTCTCTTGTGCATTCTCGGTCTTTATCTCATGAATTGAGGATGAATCGTGACATTCATCCTTGTTCTGCATGGTTCCGTGTGAGTCCTGACCCGGATAGCATTGAACCACAGCTAGAGAGTGCACTGCGGATTCCAAGAACGTACTTGGGCAACTTTAGATAAGTGACATAAAATGCTATTGACTGTGGATTACTGAGGTCTCTGTGGCGTTAAGGCTAGAGTCAGAGAAGCAGCATTTCCTGATCTGGAAGATCCGACCTTGTCTGTGACGTTTTAAGTAGGATCATGAAGGGGAGTGGATTGCTTAGGTCTTCACCTTCGGCCATAGTGGGAAGCCGTGAGTTAACTTGATGAGAGGACATGAGTTGCTCGGATATGGTGGACTGCTATGGTTTAGAAGAGATTAGATTGATGAGAGGGCATGAGTTAATCACTTACTGTTGCCATTGAATGAATCATTCGTTATTTAAGTAGACAGTAAGAAAAGTTAATGCAGAAAGAATACGCATCTCTGAAGCCTCAGCTGAATCCCTATCACTGTTTTCACACCAACCTGGTATTTCATTCTTTACTATTTTATTTATGCTTTCAAATAAACAACCATCTTTTCTAATCGTCTGACTAAGATCTACAAGATAGCCATTGTTTGCTCAATCCGACAATCTCCGTGGGGTTCGACCCTCACTCACCTAAGGTATTACCTGGACGACCCGGTGTACTTGCCGGTTCATCTGTGCGAAACTTGCTGAGTTCAATTTCGTGCACCATCTATCATCCTTCATAAGCTGACTGAGGAGCTAAAGAAGCAGGGGTGCGCATTGGAAGAATTGAAGTTCTAGAAGGGATCCTCTCGAGAAAGCAGCAGCCACCATGACTGAGGTGGTTGAGTTTCACTCTCATCTCCCTTATCTTATCTCTGTTTTTAGTACTTTATTCAATTTTCTATTTTTTTATTCTGAGTTGCATGATTACTGTTAAGATTTCTTGCTTTCTAGTTTAGTAAGTTAATTTTGAAATTTTAAGTTAATTTTGAAAAAATGTCTCATGTACCACCCATTAAACTTAAATAAAGTTTTAAGAAGAGGAGTAATAATAAAGTGCATAAGAATTCGAGTTATATATGCATTGTGTGATCTAGTTACCTTGATTTGGTGGCCTCACCTCTATTTTCTAAATGTATGAATTAACAGTGCATATTTGATATTAGAGTTAATAATTTTGGTCCTTGAGGAACAGGAATTTAGAGAAGTATTATTGATTCTCTGAAACAAGAAAAAATTGATTCTTGAAGCAAAACAAACAGCAAAAAAAATTGAAAAGAAAAGAAAAATAAAAAATAAAAAGGTCCAAGGCTTTGAGCATCAATGGTTAGGAGGGTCACAACTGATCTAAAGCTCAAAAGAGTAGTTTTCCCTAATCATATGTTTGTGATGTGAAGGTGTCAAGTAACCTTTGAGATTGAACACTTAAAGTCGTGACCAATTGCTATTACAAAGTATGCCTAACGCTTTGAGCACCACTGTCTGGCAAAAATTAAAAGAGAAATACGAACTCAAATAGTTCCCGAGTTAAGTGCTTGTGGTGTTCTTGTTTCAAGTTAAGCTTGAAGACAAATCACTTAGAGCCACTGCTAGGCTCAAAGGGGCAAAGCACCAAAGAAAAGAAAGGTTGTGTTCAAGAATCAACTAGACCCTAAAGAAGAGAATCAATAATATCTTCCGAATTCTAGTTCTTAAGGACACCAATACTTCTAAGCTTCAAAGGATATGAGATGCCAAAGCTATTCGGAAATAGAGTGTTAATAGCTCCATTCAGTAATTAGACCTGAGCTTGAATGACAACTCTGATCTTGAGCATTTTCTCTTCTTTGGTCCTATATTACTTTGGTTGCTTGAGGACAAGCAACAGTTTAAGATTGGTGTTGTGAAAAAATCACCTTTAGATTCTACTTTGAGTTTTTCTTGTGTTTTTATGGTTTTAGGTGAAATTCGGAGCAGTTTGGAGAAGCCTGGAGCAAGAAAGGAAAATACTAGCAGCTCCCCCTGGGCGCTGAACGCCAACCTGGCATTAACGCCAGCAGGGGGCTAAAGACCAAAAGCGCATTCTCCCCACCTGGTGTTCAATGCCCAAATCTAGAAGTTGAATGCCAGCAGCAATCCGAATTACACTTTATTAGGCCTCTAAGTGGATTAAGCACTTATTAGTTTGATTTTATTTTCTTTTTGTTATATTTATTTCCAAATAATATCTTTTAGGTTTAGCAGTTATTATCAGGTTAGTATTTAAAGGAAAAGATCAATTAGGTTTAGATCTTCTTCTTTTCGCACTTTCAGAATCCTGTTTTCTCTGTAAGTTATGAGCAACTAAACCTCCTGGTTAAGGTTAGGAGCTTTGTTTATTTCTATGGATTAGAACTATTATTCTTCTATTTTAATTTATGTTTGATTCAATTCCAAGGTGTTATTTTCATTCTTAATCTTATGAACTGGGTGGAACGAGAGTATGACCCTTTTCTACATGAGATCTTGTGATTCTCGAGAGAGTTATCTCGCTTGAGCCACAGCTTGAAAACACTCCTCCTAAATTGCTAATTACATGAACTAATTGGGATATGTGACATATAATCCTGTTAGCTTTGGGTAATTAGGATTTTTGTGGCGTTAAACTAGTTTTCTGAACTTAACCCTCTAATCGATATTGAGTGATCACGAAAGTGGCGTTTGATGAAGGTTAGGAGAGATTAAATCACTAAGAGATTAGGGTTTAGTCACTTATGGTTTTCACAGAATGAATCACTCATTGTTAAAATAGTTGATAAGATGTTTTAATCCGGTAAGATAAACATCTTCGAGACCTTAACTGTTTTCTCATCATTGTTTTACACCAAACCTGTTTAATTGCTTTATTTATTTGCTTTTCACTATTTATGCGTTTTCAACAACAACCCTTTTTTACTGTTTGCCTGACTAAGTCCAACAGGATAACTATTACTTGCTCAGTCCGACAATCCTCATGGGATCGACCCTCACTCACCTGAGGTATTACTTGGATGACCCAGTGCACTTGCCGGTTAAGTTGTGCGAGTTCTAATTTCGCGCACCAAGTTTTTGGTGCCGTTGCCGGGAATTGTTCGTGATTGACAACTATCGGTTGTCTTGTTCCTTAGATTAGGTATTTTTTATTAGTTTTTGTTTATTTATTTGTCTTCTTAATTTTTGATTTTTATGTGTTTATTTGCCTCTATTTTCGATTCTTATCTTATTTATCTTCCCTTTTATTTTCGAATTTTTTTCTGGTTATCTTATTTTCATTTAATTTAAGATTTTATGTTTAGTGTCTTTTTGTGTTTTTCCCCTTTTTAATTCTGTCAAAATTTTTAGTTCAATAGCTTATTTTAAATTATTTTATTTCTTAATTTTGTGGATATCTCACCGGGAGTTCTCTATACTTTGACATAGAGACTCCCACTTTTCTTTATCTCTTGTGTGTGTATGCAGGAGCAGGAAGAACTCACTATGCATCCGAACAGGAGTGCACAACCCAGAAGAACCTTGGAATCTTATACAGCTCCCACTCCTGATTTCTATAGAAGGAGCATTAGTGTGCCTCCTATTAGAGCAGATAATTTTGAGCACAACCCACAATTGATCACTTTAGTGCAGCAAAATTGCCAGTTTCATGGACTCCCAAAGGAAAACCCCAATAAATTCATCTCTGACTTTCTGCAGATCTGTGACACTATAAAGACCAATGGAGCAGATCCTGACGTCTACAGACTGATGCTCTTTCCATTTGTTGTAAGAGATCAAGCAAAGGACTTGTTGGATGTTCAACCTAGAGCGAGCTTAAACACATGGAGTAAAGTAGTAAATAAGTATTTTCCCCCAATGAGGTTGACAAAATTGAGGATAGATATTCAGACCTTTAATCAAAGAGAGAGCGAGTCCCTCTATGATGCCTGGGAAAGGTACAAGCTGATTCTCAAAAGATGCCCCATTGAAATGTTCACAGATTGGGTCAAGCTTGATATCTTCTATTACGGACTCTCTGACATAGCCAAGATGTCCCTGGATAATTCTGCAGGTGGTTCCATACACAGGAAGAAGACACCTGAAGAAGCTGATGAGCTCATTGAGATGGTTGCTAACAATTAATACTTATACTCATCCGAAAAGACCTCAGTAAAAAAGGAAGCTAAGGAAAAGTATACTAAAGACGCCATTCTTGGTCAGAATGAATCTTTAGTCCAACAGCTGAACTTTCTCACACAATAAGTGCAATGCTTGCAGAGTTCTGCCAACAAAACTCCTTCTCAACCCCCACAACCCAACAATGCATCCGACCTGGCTTCCATGCTTGTAGAAGTGACAAAATGCCAACATCACTTATTACAGGAGACCCGAGCTTCCCTCAAGAACTTGGAAACAAATTAAGCCAGGAAAAATAGCAGATATCTGAATAGATATGAGAGGAATGCCAAACTATTCAATTAAGGAGTGGCAAGATCTTGGATATTCAACCTTAGGACAATAATCCTTTATTTATTTTTGCTTTGTTCCTGTTTTATTTCAGTTTTATTTTAGTCTGATTTCCTTTTTATTTTTCATTGAGTTTCTTAGTTTTCTGATTTTTTCTAACGTTTTTGATCATGTACATCATTTAGAACAAGGACAGGAAAGCATAGACAGAAGAACAGAACACCCTAGAGAGAAATAGTTGTGGGCGCTAAATGCCAGGGAAGGCGTTTAGCGCTGAGAGAGCGATTCTTGGCTTAGACGTTTAACGTCCAAAAGGAAGCTCACCAACACAATTTCTTGCTCCCCCTAGGGCATTTAACGCCCATTACTGGCATTAAACACCGAAAAAAAAAGTATGTCCCCCTGTTGACGTTAAATGCTAGAACCAGCGTTTAACATCCATAAGGGGGTTTTTCGAGAATGAAGCGTGTCTTTAGCCATTGGTTTACCCCACTTCCCAACCACTTTTCCTCATTCAAACTTTATCCATTCTCTCTCTCCTCTTTTCTCCAATTTTCCATCCACATTCATCCATCCCATCACCCATCACTTCCCTTGATTCTCTCAACCCACCTCCCACTCCACTCAATCCCGTTTCATCTATCCCATCAATCTTTCCTCCCAAAAATCACAATTCAAGTTCAATTTCCCCCCACCCGTCCCCCATGACCGAGCCCTATTCCCTCCTCACCTATAAATACCACTCTCTTCATCCACTTTTACCATACCTCACATTACTCCCTCTTTCTTACATCCCTTTCGCCATACACACTCCCCTTTCTTTCTTTTCCCCTTTCCTTTCACCAAGGCCGAAGCCTTCCCCTCCATTCCCCCTTATCCATTTTATTTCTATTTTCCTTGTTCTTATCCTCTATTCTTATTTTGCTCGGGGACGAGCAAAGCTTTTAATTTGGTGTTGGGCGCTCTGCTTTGGTCCTTCAATTTTTCACTATCTCCATGGTACCCAAGACTGGAGAATCCTCATCAAGGAAAAGGAAAGAGAAGGTGCCTACCTCTATCCCATGGGACTTCACTCGGTTTTCTTCTAAGACACATGAGGAGCACTTTTATGAGGTGGTGTAGGAGAAGAAGGTGATTCCCAAGGTCAGCTTCGATCTGAAACATGACGAGTGGCCAGAGATCCTGTACCAGATTCTGAGACGGGGTTGGGAAGTTCTGGCCAACCCTGTGACTGAGGTTGGATTATTGATGGTGCGAAAGTTCTACGCTAATGCCTGGGTGACATACAAGCATGTCAGCAGCGTGAACCCAGAGCAGAAGAATTGGCGCACCATGTTCAGAGGGTATATCATGGATTTCAGCCTGGAGAGTGTAAAGGTGGCTCTATAGTTACCACCATCTGAAGAGGACCTTCATTCATACACTCGAAGGGTCAATGCAGGCCAGCGGTTGGATCAGGTCCTTAAGGACATTTGCCTCCCCAGAGCTCAGTGGAGGAGGGATTCTAAAGGCAAGCCATACCGGCTAAGTAGGCATGACCTTAAGCCAGTTGCTCGAGGATGGCTGGAGTTCATCCAACGCTCCATCCTTCCTACGAGTAAACATTCTGAGGTTACAGTCGAGCGAGTAGTGATGATTCACTGTATCATGCTTAGCAACGATGTGGAGGTGCACGAGGTGATCCCTTAGGAGTTCTACAGGATAGCTGATAAGTCCTCTACCACTGCGAGACTAGCTTTCTCTCATCTCATTTACTACCTATGTGCAGCAGCTGGATGATGCGAGCAAAATTGTTGGTTAAGAATTCCTTCTCGGTAAAGGAGAAATAACCTTGTTGCAAGTATAGTTCTCAACCAACAAGTAACGCTCGATCAAAGTTTACAATTTCTAATCTAAACCGAGAGTCTTTCAACTTCGGGTCATTCTCCCAAGGACGCAATTGTAAGTGTTTCTCTTTTGGTTGTGAGGAAAAATGTGGTTTTCAAGCAAGAAATGAAAGATTAAAAGAATTAAGCGATAAAAGAACTAAGAAATGAGCAACATTGCGAATTAATGTAAGTAAAGAGGAAATGAGATCAAAACTTAGCAAAAATGCTATAAATTTAATAAAAGGACCTTGACTTGGGAATGAGAGTCTAAGAATCCTATCATTGCCATAACCACAACTATGATAATTATGATGAGTCAATCTCGCCTAGTCAACTCCAACCATCGAGGAGAAAGTCAAGCAAGCATAATTGACCTTAATCCATAAGTCCTAGCTAACTTACCAAACTAGTTGGTAAAAAGCTAGCGTCAATGGAAACAAGAGTCAACTAACTACCCAAGAATTACCACTAAATGTCGGACATTATGACTCTAGTATCCTAGGAACTCAAACCACAATCCAAGGTGGAAAAATCTACTCAAATTCTAAGGTTGGCAATTTCACAAACACCTTGTGTGCATAAAAGTAAAATATGGGAAATTGTAAAGTAAAATGGAAAACTATAACCAACTATCAACAAAACCAAGCATAAACAAGCAATCAAACATAAAGAGAGCATGAAACATAAAATTCATTAATCAAAACTTCAAGAAGCACAAAATTGCAATTATAAACAAGTAACTTGAACCAAGGCAAATGAAAGTAAAGACAATGTGACTAAAGAGGAATTAAAGAGTACTTACAATTAAAGATGATCAAGATCCAAAATTAAACTTGCTATAAAATTCTACAAAGGAAATTGATAAACCCTAGGAAAGCTCTCTACTCTACTCCTACTTCTAGTCCTAAATAACTGTGCTAAAAAATGTAAAAAGTGGCCTTCTACTATAATGCCTTCATATGGCTTCAATCCCCCTTGATATAGCACTTCCCTTTCATCATTGGAGCTTCTAAAAGTGGGCCAAAGGCGCCCAAAATCGCGCAGCACGCGTTTCATTAATCAAATCACGTGCAGGGACCTGTGCGTACACACAGGTTCTTGTGCGTACGCACACATGGAAATTCTTCCTGTGCACGCGCACGCTGGGCTGTGCGTATGCACACTTTGCTGTGTGTGCTTTTCCTTGTTTTCTTCATGTTTTCTCCCTTGTACATGCTTTCTTCATCTTTTGGCCATCCATTATTGCCTCTAAGGCCTGAAATCACTCACAAACCATATCACGGCATCAAATGAAATAAGAGTGGAATTAAATTACTCATTTCAAGCACAAAATTGCATGTTTTCACATTTAAGATCAAATCAGGGATCAAACACAAAAGTATGCTATTTTGGTGCTTAAGTGTGAGTTCATGTGCTAGAATCCATCCAAATTGAGTCAAAATATACCATCAAATATGGACTCATCAATTCCCCCACACTTAAACAATAGCATGTCCTCATGCTAAACCAACAAGGAAAGTAATCAAAGGGGTAACCAACTTATTGAATACAACTATATGAATGCACGCAAGTATGTATATACTATATATCTATCTATATATATACTATAGTTTCTTATTGATTTGGTGAAGACAAGCAATCAAATTTTTAAGCAAGTATATAGACATTTAGGGCCAAGCAAAGAGTTAATTCAATGCAAGCAAAAATCTAGAGAATTGATTTAACCCATCAAAGAGAAGCAACTTGCAAGAATACATGATAAGAAGAGTGAAAACATAGAATTGAGTAATTGAACCCTCACTAGATGTATATACACTCTCAACGCTCAGTGTTTAGGTTCAAAATACTCAAGTCTCCTCTAATCTTGCTTTCAAGGATTTGCTTTTCATCTAACAATCAACAACCATGGATGCATGAATGCAATTATCATAAGGACTTCATATGGTTGTAATGGGATTAGGGTCAAGGTGGGATAGATGTGGTCAAGTAGACTAAATTGAATTGAATCCTTGATTAGTTTAAGTAACACACTCAACCTATATCAATCAACTCACTAATATATGCAACCTAACTTCCCATTCTCACTTTTTCCACACATTCATGTATGCTCTTTCATTCAAATTCACATATGCATTCCTTATTCACATTTCTTTTCTTTGGGGCAACCTTTGTCCCTTTTTTATGATTTTTTTAAAGTAAAGACAATGCATATGGTTCAATAGCTCATACATGAATGCACCTATTTTCCAAAATTTTCAATGAATACCCAAAATCAAACAATTTCATTCACTACCAATGTTTTCCAAAATTCTCCCACATTTAAATGAGATACACTCCTCAACCTAAGCTAATCAAGGATACAATCCAAGGTAAATTATGGTTTGAAAGTTGTGACGTGCTAATATCAAGAACAATGGGGTAAATAAAGCTCAAAAGGGGATGCAAGGGTAGAGCTATATGGGTAAAGTAAGCTTTTATCAAAGATGGCCTCAATCATGCTCAATGCAATTCAAAATATCAATCATTGGAAATAAAGAATCAAGCAAAACCAAGATTATAATCATAGAAGAGATATATCACTCAATGAACAAAATTAGTGGTTAAAATGTGTAACCACTCATTAAAGCTCAAAACTCACAAGGTATTTTGTTCTATCTCTCTCTTATGTTTCCTAAAAATCATTCAAGCAAGTTTGAAAACAATTTTCTCAACCAATTCAATAGAATGCCCTTGAACAAAATTCTTGGGAATTCTTGTTGTTTTTCACCAAAATTATTTCCTATATGTATGTATGTTGTAATGGATGCAAATTTTTCAAAATTTCCTAGTTCTTTTCCTAATTTTCAACAAGAAAAAATTAACATGAACAATTAGGATCAAGATAACTAGGCATATGCTATTCACATCATCCAATCACAACTTCTATCTATAAAATATATACCATGCAAAAGATGCAAAATGCAATAGATATAAACTATGAAGAAAATACAGTGCAACAATCAAAAACACTCCAAATATCTACAAGAAACATAATAAAAAGGAACAGAAACAAAGTGCAAAGTGTTCAGAAATGAAAGTTTACGCCCCAAACTAACAAATCCTCCCCCACACTTAAGCATTGCACGGTCCTCCGTGCACGAACACAATCCGGGGAGAATGTCTCTCACGAGCTTCCACCTTCAGTTGGCGGATACGGCGGCTCGGGTTGTATGAAAATCCCAATGTTCACACATTCTTGGCGTCTCCATCCTCAGTGTCCTCCTCCTCTCTCGGCTCCTTGCTTTATGTCTCATCCTCAAAAAGAATGAATAACGTACAATTAGAAGTCCTAGGCATGTAGCACAAAAAGGTAAAGGAGGGAGGTATTAAGCATCTAATTGAGGAAGTTTGCATAGTGGTGTGGAATATACACAATGGCCGGTTAAAGTGGCATCCACACAATCAAAAAGTAAGAATGAGTTCCTCAATTAAATGGTCTAAGATGCAACTAATGAATAAGCATCATTTAAGCACATGCAAACTTAGGCAAGTACAACAAAAGTGAATTAAATGTGGAAATTATTGGATATTGATGTTGTGCAAGTGAAAGCACAAGATTAATATAAAATAACACAACTAACAATAACCAATGCAACGATGAAGAGAACTACCTATTCATCCTTAAGACTAATCAAATAATCACATGGGAAGGTGTTTGCTACAAAAAGTGACAAGTCTTGATAAGGATCAAGTCAATTCAACTCAAACAAATGCAAAGCATTAACAAGGAGCAAATAGCTTTTGATGTGATTATATTGACTTAAAAATTATGATGAACAAGCAATTCCATTCAATTCACTGAGTTCAATATGTACTTGTTATAAATTACACCAAATAAGAGTCAAAAAGTCAATTTCTAAATTAATTTGGTGCAGGTAACTCAAGACAATGAACAAGTACATGATTGAAATTCCAAGTCAAAATAATATCATAATCATTTAAAAGTGCACAATTCTTGATTAGAATGTCAAACAAAGATATAGTCTAACACATATGGTAGCTACAACACATGCACTAAACAGAGAGTTCATTCAGGCATTATGTCAAACACATAGAGTACAGTGCACATATTCATCAATTCAAGCTAAAATTCAAACATCAACAACCCATAAACCAGAAGTTTGAACACTTGCAATTCAACAAACAGACAATTAAACAAATCTAAGCTAAATTACCAAAGTTAAATAAAGAAAATAGAAAGCAAGCAATTAAACATAACAAATAAGATTAAAACAAGAAAAGTGAAAAGTGAAAGAATATAAAAGAAAGGGATAGGTAACAGTGGCACTTATGTTAGCCACTGCAAGGCTCCGGCGACGTGTTGGTCGCCGAAAGAAGGGGGTGGTCGGCTTGGGGGGTGTAAGAAAGAAGGAAAAGAGAAAATGGGTGAGGAGTGGCACAACAGGGCACCCTTCCTTACTATTGCCCAAACCGCGACCTGTGCGGACGCACAGGGTCATGTGCGGACACACACTTGCAAAATCTAGGGGCGTTCCCACGCACGAGACGTGCGAGCGCTGCTGGCTGAGGGTGTCTCAAGGAGTGTGCGTGCGCACAGGTGTGTGCGCACGCACGGAACACTCTTTTTTTTCAGAAAAGGGAGGTGTACGGACGAACACATAGTGTGCGAACGCACGTAAGGAGAAAGGGAGTAGTGTTCCCACGCACAAGCTGTGCACGTGCCGGGAACAAAGGGGGTGTTTAAGGGTGTGCGTGCGCACCTAACTATGTGCACGCACAGGAACTAAAAAACAGGGGAACTGTGCGGACGCACCAGACTGTGTGTACGCACAGGTCTCTATTCCTGCAACAAAAATTTTTCCTCTAAGGCATCAATCTTGACAATCAAAACAGGTTTTCAAGTCCCAAATCATCATAAAACTTCCAAAAACACATTATTCTACTAAAATTACCTAACAAACATCAAAATAAATCTAACCAACCAAGAAATATAGCCAATTATTCACGAAACAAAAGGTAAAAGAAAGAAAGCTAAAAGGATATTACCATGGTGGGGTGTCACCCACCTAGCACTTTGGTTTTAAGTCCTCAAGTTGGACTTTTGAGTGAAGCTTGTGTCATGGTGGCTTATGCTTCCACTCATCCTTGAGTTGCCACCCATATTTGTTCTTCAAGAATCCTCCGGGATCCCAAACAAAGTACATCAAGCTCCTAAGCAACCTCAAGCAAGAATTTGGGATCCAAAATTGTTTGTGGTAGAGTTGTATGCCCGGATCCCACACTTTGGTTTCTCTATCATCCTCTTGTTGACTTTCACTTGTGCCCTTAGATGAACAACCTCTCCAAGCACCTTTGATGCACCCACTTGAATCTTGGACTCCTCCAATTTGGACCTTGCACCATTTATGCCATGAATTCACTTGGAAACCAACACCCAATCTTTCACCATTTAATACTTCAGGAAGCATCTTAAGTTGATAATCTGTTTCCAAGAGAGCAATTTGATGTGGGCCTATGAAGCTCATTGAAGAAATTGTTACCCACTCAATTTGTCCTTGGGGTGGAGTTATCCTATTAAGCTCTTGCACAATTGCTTCTACTTCTTGGGTGATCGCCTCTTCCTCACCCTCCTTTTCAAGCTATTCCTTATCTTTCTCAAACTCAAACGTAGAAGGCTCCTCAAGATCATTAAGGGGGTTGACCAAGGTGGACAAAAAATTATTGATGGTGCAATCCACTTCTTGACCAAACTCTCACAACTCTCCATTTACCTCTTCCGGGTCACTAGCTCTACCTTCCTCCTCTTGCAACTCTTATTCTAGCTTTTCTTCTTTCCCTTGAGGCTCCATGTTCTCCTCCTCACCACACTCCTTTGTTGCTCCTCCACATTCCTCAAAGGAAATGTCTTGATTGCTTGAGCGTAGTGAGGTTAAGCGGTTCACCGCTTCGGCTATGGTAGCCATAAACTCCCCTTGTGTCCTTCGGAACCCTTCTTGCTCTTGAAAGAATGCTTGAAGGTCTTGTTCTTCTTAGGGTAAGGGTTGGAAAACTTCATATTGGGGTGGAGAAGAAGGTTCCAAGGTTGGAAGAAAGGTTGTATAGTTGGAAGGTATGTCGTGTGGATGAGGGTATTGAGGTGGTGTATAAGGGTGTGGTTCATATGGTTGGTAACAAGGTGTATAGGCATTTTGGTTCCATGGAGGTGTATAGGGTGGTGCTTTAGGGTTTGGTAGATGAGGATTGTGTATGGGGTATCTCTGATATCCTTGGGCTTGATATTCATATAGGAGAGGGTGTGGCTTGTTGTAATATAAACGACGTGTTTGCCATGAGTGTTGCTCATACACAATTGGTTCCTCCCTTAATTGATTCTCCCACTCCATGAAGCAATCTCAACTTGAATTTATCATACCCTACAAAATATTCACAACCAAGTGCCAAGCAACAAGGGTGATAGCTTATAGAGAAAGTAGCAAATAAAAACAAAGGACATCAATAAACAAGAAAAAAAACTAAATATTAACAAAAATAACCAAATAACCAAAAAGTAAGATATTTTCACTATGGACATATTTACAACAACCAAAAGATAGCACTCAATTGCATCCCCGGCAACGGCGCCAAAAACTTGATGCGAGCAAAATCGTCGGTTAAGAATTCCTTCTCGGTAAAGGAGAAATAAACTCGTTGCAAGTATAGTTCTCAACCAACAAGTAACGCTCGATCAAAGTTTACAATTTCTAATCTAAACCAAGAGTCTTTCAACTTCGGGTCGTTCTCCCTAGGATGCAATTGTAAGTGTTTCTCTTTCGGTTGTGAGGAAAAAGGGAGTTTTCAAGCAAGAAATGAAAGATTAAAAGAACTAAGCGATAAAAGAACTAAGAAATGAGCAACATTCCGAATTAATGTAAGTAAAGAGGAAATGAGATCAAAACTTAGCAAAAATGCTATAAATGCAATAAAAGGACCTTGACCTACGAATGAGAGTCTAAGAATTCTATCATTGCCATAACCACAACTATGATAATTATGATGAGTCAATCTCGCCTAGTCAACCCCAACCATCGAGGAGTAAGTCAAGCAAGCATAATTGACTTTAATCCATAAGTCCTAGCTAACTTACCAAACTAGTTGGTAAAAAGCTAGCGTCAATGGAAACAAGAGTCAACTAACTACCCAAGAATTACCACTAAATGTCGGACATTATGACTCTAGTATCCTAGGAACTCAAACCACAAGCCAAGGTGGGAAAATCTACTCAAATTCTAAGGTTGGCATTTTCACAAACACCTTGTGTGCATAAAAGTAAAACATGGAAAATTGTAAAGTAAAATGAAAAACTATAACCAACTATCAACAAAACCAAGCATAAACAAGCAATCAAACATAAAGAGAGCATGAAACATAAAATTCATTAAACAAAACTTTAAAAAGCACAAAATTGTAACTATAAACAAGTAACTTGAATCAAGGAAAATGAAAGTAAAGACAATGTGATTAAAGAGGAATTAAAAAGTACTTATAATTAAAGATGATCAAGATCCAAAATTAAACTTGCTATAAAATGTTACAAAGGGAATTGATAAACCCTAGGAGAGCTCTCTACTCTACTCCTACTCCTACTCCTAAATAATTGTGCTAAAAAATGTAAAAAGTGGCCTTCTACTCTAATGCCTTCATATGGCTTCAATCCCCCTTGATATAGCACTTCCCTTTTAGCATTGGAGCTTCCAAAAGTGGGCCAAAGGCCACCAAAATTGCGCAGCACGCGTTTCTTTAATGAAATCACGTGCAGGGACCTGTGTGCATCCGCACACTCGGCTGAAAATTGACCTGTGCGTACGCACACATGGAAATTCTTCCTGTGCGCGCCCACGCTGAGCTGTGCGCACGCACACTTCGCTGTGTGTGCTTTTCCTTGTTTTCTACATGTTTTCTCCCTTGTACATGCTTTCTTCCTCTTTTGGCCATCCATTCTTGCCTTTAAGGCCTGAAATCACTCACAAACCATATCACGGCATCAAATGGAATAAGAGTGGAATTAAATTGCTCATTTCAAGTACAAAATTGCATGTTTTCACATTTAAGATCAAATCAGGGATCAAACACAAAAGTATGCTATTTTGGTGCTTAAGTGTGAGTTCATGTGCTAGAATCCATCCAAATTGAGTCGAAATATATCATCAAATATGGACTCATCACTGGAGCTCACATTGAGGGAGATACCCCCAATTGGCATTGAGAGACCAATCACAAAGAAGTATATGGAGCATGCTAGAGAGTTTAGGCATGGACCGCAGTAGGAGCCAGTTCCACTGCCTCCACAGGATCTTCCAGAGATGCCTCAGGGAGTTTACTTCCCTCCCCGTGACTACTGGGATCAGTTGACCACATCTATAGCGGAGCTGACATCATCAGTTGATCAGCTGAGGCTAGAGCAGAGGAGGCAGGGGCGTAATATAGAGGAGCTTAAGCGCTCTAGAGGATTTCCCGGAGGGAGCAGCAGCCACTATCACTGAGGTGGTTGAGTTTCATTCTCTCTTCCTTTATCTTATTTCTGTTTTTCAGTATTTTATTCTATTTCCTGTTTTCTTTTCTAAGTTTGCATGATCACTATTAGGATTTTCCTGCTTTCTATTATGAGCTATATATTGTATGTTCTAGTCATTTTGATGCGGTGACACTATCTCTATTCAGAATGTATAAATTAATTGTGCATTTTTTATTTTGGAGTTGAGAATATTGGTTCTTGAGGAACAGGAACTTAGAGAAGTATTATTGATTCTCTAAAATAAGAAAAAGATTGATTCTTATAGCAAAACAAATAGCAAAAGAATTGAAATAAAAAGATAAATCAAAAGAAAAAGTGATAAACCACTATTTTATGGTTTATCTTGTGCTAAATTGAGTGGTTTTTATTAGTTCTTCACACACTTATTCATACAAACTGCATGGTTTTACAAATCCTTCATAATTTTGTTCCATGATTGAAAACTTGCTTCCTAAGCCTTTAAATTGTCTATTTTTAATTTTCCTTTATACCATTTGATGCCGTGATCTGTGTGTTAAGTGTTTTCAGACTGTATAAGGCAGGAATGCCTTAGAGGATGGAAAGGAAGCATGTAAAAGTGGAAGGAACACAAAAAACTAAGGAGCTGAGCAGCGAGGATCGACGCGCACGCATACCTGACACGTGCGCGTGCATTGGCGCATCGTACATAGACGCGTACGCGTGACTGACGCGTACTGACAAATGGATTTTTGAAGGTAATGAATTTCACAAATAATATCTCGTTGCAAGTATAGCTTCTGAACTAACAATAATCCTTTCGTACAAAAAATTGGTTGTCACAAGTAACAAACCCCTAATAAAATTGATAACTGAAGTAATTAAACCTCGGGTCGTCTCTCAAGGAATTGCAGGGAGGTGTATTTATTATTGGTTATGGAAGATTATCTTTTTGGGATTTTTGAATAATGAACAGGAAAAGCAAATTGCAAGAATTAAAGTAATAACTAATAAATCTCTTAGCAAGGTATGAGAACTAGAAATCCTATCCTAGTTATCCTTATCAATTGTGATGAGAATTGTTCATTACTCCTACTTAGTTAACCCTTACTAAATAAAGGAAAGTCAAGTGGACTAATCAATTTGATTCCTCAAGTCTTAGTCAACTCCTAAGGAAAGACTAGCTTTAAAGGGATCCAAATCAACCAGCAAATTCCAATTACTAATCAACAAAGGAGTTTGATAACTCAAGTGTCACCAATTACTCAACCAAAGCCAAAAAGAGAGAAATCTAAATATTGAAAGAATCAACCACATAAATTGAAGAAAGCAACCATAAATCTGAAATACCTCAAATTGCATTAAATAAAGAAATCAAATCTAACATGGAGTTCATAAACCAAATTGGGAAAAATAAACAAATTAAAGTAATAGAATAAATAAAAGTAGAAGAGAAACTAAATTAAAGGAACATTGAACCTGGAATGGAGAAGAAGTAAACCTAACCTAAGAGAAATCCTAAATTCTAAAACCTAGAGAGAGGAGAGAGCCTCTCTCTCTCTAGAAAAACTACATCTAAAACCTAAAATGTGAATAATGAATGAATGATCTATGATTCCCCCATTCTCCAGCCTCTATTCTGTGTTCTTGGGCTTGGAATTGGGCCAAAAAGGAGCCCAGAAATCGCCCCCAGTGCTTTCTGCAACTTTCTGCACGTGGCGCATGTCACGCGTGCGTGTCATTTGGCAAAATTCCTTTTCACACGTACGCGTTAGTCATGCGTACGCGTCGCTCGTCTTCTACGCTAGGCACACGTGCGCGTCGTCCATGCGTGCGCTGGTGTGCGAAATCGTGATCATTCCTTCCTTGGTAACGGCGCCAAAAACTCAATACGCATGTTCATGTTCTTAATTCTGTTTCACAACTTCGTACAACTAACCAGCAAGTGCACTGGGTCGTCCAAGTAATAAACCTTACGTGAGTAAGGTCGATCCCACGGAGATTGTCGGCTTGAAGCAAGCTATGGTCACCTTGTAAATCTCAGTCAGGCGGATTCAACTGATTTTATGAATTGATAAGTAAAAGATAAATAAAATATAAAATAGGATAGTGGTACTTATGTATTTCATTGGTGAGAATTTCAGATAAGTGTATAGAGATGCTTTCGTACCTCTGAACCTCTGCTTTCCTGCTGTCTTCATCCAATCCTTCCTAATTCTTTCCATGGCAAGCTGTATGTTAGGCATCACCGTTGTCAATGGCCACCTGTCCTCTCAGTGAAAATGGTCCAATGCGCTGTCACTGCATGGCTAATCATCTGTCGGTTCTCGATCATACTGGAATAGGATCCATTGATCCTTTTGCGTCTGTCACTACGCCCAGCACTCGCGAGTTTGAAGCTCGTCACAGTCATTCAATCCCTGAATCCTACTCGGAATACCACAGACAAGGTTTAGACTTTCCGAATTCTCAAGAATGGCAGTCCATAGGTTCTAACTTATACCACGAAGACACTAATAACTCGGTCTCGGTCCCCTGTATTAGATATCCAAGAGATACCCATTCAATCTAAGGTAGAGCGGAAGTGGTTGTCAGGCACGCGTTCATAAGTTGACAATGATTATTGAAGTGTGAATGAATATCTTAGAAGCGGAATAAGTTGAATTGAATAGAAAAACAGTAGTACTTTGCATTAATCTTTGTGGAATAGCAGAGCTCCACACCTTAATCTATGGTGTGTAGAAACTCTACCGTTGAAAATACACAAGTGATAAATAATCAGGCATGGCCGAATGGCCAGCCCTCACAAAAGTCTAAGATAGCATAAAACTAATCAAAAATGATCCAAAAGATATAAACATAATAGTAAAAAGTTCTATTTATACTAAACTAGTTACTAGGGTTTGCAGAATCGAGTAAATGATGCAGAAATCTACTTCTGGGGCCCACTTGGTGTGTGATTGGGCTCAGCATTAAGCTTTACACGTGTAGAGGCTTCTCTTGGAGTTGAACGCCAGTTTGTAACCTATTTCTGGCATTTAACTCCACTTTGCAACCTGTTTCTGGCGTTTAACTCCAGAATGCAGCATGGAACTGGCGTTGAATGCCAGTTTGCGTTGTCTAAACGTGGGCAAAGTATGGACTATTATATATTGCTGGAAAGCCTGGATGTCTACTTTCCAACGCAATTGAGAGCGCGCCATTTGGAGTTCTGTAGCTCCAGAAAATCCACTTTGAATACAGGGAGGTCAGAATCCAACAGCATCTGCAGTCCTTCTTCAACCTCTGAATCTGATTTTTGCTCAAGTCCCTCAATTTCAGCCAGAAAATACCTGAAATCACAGAAAAACACACAAACTCATAGTAAAGTCCAAAAATGTGAATTTTAATTAAAAACTAATAAAAATATACTAAAAACTAAATAAATTATACTAAAAACTATGTAGAAACAATGCCAAAAAGCGTATAAATTATCCGCTCATCACAACACCAAACTTAAATTGTTGCTTGTTCCCAAGCAACTGAAAATCAAATAGGATAAAAAGAAGAGAATATACTATAAATTCCAAAATATCAATGAAACTTAGCTCCAATCAGATGAGCGGGACTTGTAGCTTTTTGCCTCTTGAATAGTTTTGGCATCTCACTTTATCCATTGAAGCTCAGAATGATTGGCGTCTATAGGAACTTAGAATTTAGATAGCGTTATTGATTCTCCTAGTTCAGTATGTTGATTCTTGAACACAGCTACTTTATGAGTCTTGGCCGTGGCCCTAAGCACTTTGTTTTCCAGTATTACCACCGGATACATAAATGCCACAGACAAATAACTGGGTGAACCTTTTCAGATTGTGACTCAACTTTGCTAAAGTCCCCAATTAGAGGTGTCCAGGGTTCTTAAGCACACTCTTATTTTTTCTTTGGACCTTGACTTTAACCGCTCACTCTCAAGTTTTCACTTCACACCTTCACGCCACAAGCACATGGTTAGGGACAGCTTGGTTTAGCCGCTTAGGCCATGATTTTATTCCTTTAGGCCCTCCTATCCACTGATGCTCAAAGCCTTGGATCCTTTTTATTACCCTTGCCTTTTGGTTTTAAGGGCTATTGGCTTTTTGCTCTTGCCTTTTGGTTTAAAGAGCTTTCGGCTTTTTCTGCTTGCCTTTTCTTTTTCTTTCTCTTTTTTTTTCGCTATTTTTTTTCTTTTCTTTCTGCAAGCTTTTGTATTCACTGCTTTTTCTTTCTTCAAGAATGATTTTTATGATTTTTCAGATTATCAAATAACATGTCTCCTTTTTCCTTATTCTTCAAGAGCCAACATATTTAACATTCATAAACATCAACTTCAAAAGACATATGCACTGTTCAAGCATTCATTCAGAAAACAAAAAGTATTGTCACCACATCAAAATAATTAAACTAGTTTCAAGGATGAATTCGAAACCATGTACTTCTTGTTCTTTTGTAACTAAAACATTTTTCATTCAAGAGAGGTGATGGATTCATATTCATAACTTTAAGGCATAGACACTTAGACACTAATGATCATGTAATAAAACACAAATATAAATAAACATAAAGCTCAAAAATTGAAAAACAGGAAAATAAATAAACAAGGAGATTAAGGAATGAGTCCACCTTAGTGAGGGTGGCGTCTTCCTCTTCTTGAAGAACCAATGGTGCTCTTGAGCTCCTCTATGTCTCTTCCTTGCCTTTGTTGCTCCTCCCTTATGGCTCTTTGATCTTCTCTAATTTCATGGAGGATGATGGAATGCTCTTGGTGCTCCACCCTTAGTTGTCCCATATTGGAACTTAATTCTCCTAGGGAGGTGTTGATTTGCTCCCAATAGTTTTGTGGAGGAAAGTGCATCCCCTGAGGCATCTTAGGGATTTCATGGTGGGAAATTTCCTCATGCTCTTGTTGAGGTCCATGATCTCTTGTTTGTTCCATCTTTTTCTTTGTGATGGGCTTGTCCTCTTCAATGAGGATGTCTCTGGCCTTAGGTGCCATAAATGGTTATGGAAAAACAAAAAGCAATACTTTTACCACACCAAACTTAAAATGTTTGCTCGTCCCCGAGCAAAAAAAGAAAGAAAGAAGTAGAAGAAGAAGAGAAATGGAGGAGAGGGAAATTATTTTGAATTTGAAGGTGGGTGGGGTTTTTGGGGAAGAGAAGAAGGATGTGATTAGTGAAGAGGTGATGGGGAAGAGTGATTGAGTTGATTGGTGAGGGGTATTTGGGGAAGAGAGTTATGAAAAGGTGTGAAGAGGAGAGAAGAAGGTTAGGTGGGGATCCTGTGGGGTCCACAGATCCTGAGGGAATTTTGTGGGGTCCATAGATCCTGAGGTGTCAAGGATTTTTCATCCCTGCACCCTTTAGACGTGTAAAACGCCCTCTGTAGGCAATCCTGGCGTTTAACGCCAGATTGTAGCATGTTTCTGGCATTAAACGCCACTTCCTTGCTTGTTGTCTATAGCATGTTTCTAGCGTTGAACGCCAGTATGGTGCATGTTTCTGGCGTTAAACGCCAGTCTGATGCTTGTTTCTGGCGTTTAACGCCAGATTTCCTCTGGGTGCAATCCTGGCGTTTAAATGCCAGACTGCTGCTTGTTTCTGGTGTTTAACGCCAGTTTCATGCTCTGTTTTGGCGTTAAACGCCAGCCAGATGCTCCTTACTGGCGTTTAAATGCCAGTAAGCCCTTCCTCCAGGGTGTGCTATTTTCAATGCTATTTTTCATTCTGTTTTCAATTTTTCAGTAGTTTTTGTGACTCCACATGATCATCAACCTAATAAAACATGAAATAACAAAGAGAAAATAAAATAAAAATGATTAAATAACATTGGGTTGCCTCCCAACAAGTGCTTCTTTAATGTCAATAGCTTGACAGTGAGCACTCATGGAGCCTCACAGATAATCAGAGCAAGGTTGGGACCTCCCAACACCAAACTTAGAGTTTGGTTATGGGGATTCAACACCAAACTTAGTGTTTGGTTGTAGCCTCCCAACACCAAACTTAGAGTTTGACTGTGGGGGCTTTTGTTGGCTCTGCAGTGAGAGAAGCTTTTCATGCTTTCTCTCCATGGTTACAGAGGGAGATCCTTGAGTTTGAAACACAAGGTCATCCTCATTCAGTTGAAGGACTAACTCTCCTCTGTCTACATCAATCACAGCTCTTGCTGCGGCTAGGAAGGGTCTTCCAAGGATGATGGATTCATCCTCATCCTTCCCAGTGTCTAGGATTATAAAATCAGCAGGGATGTAAAGGCCTTCAACCTTTACTAGTACGTCCTCTACTTGTCCATAAGCCTGTTTTCTTGAGTTGTCTACCATCTCTAATGAGATTCTGGCAGCTTGCACCTCAAAGATTCCCAGTTTCTCCATTACAGAGAGTGGCATGAGGTTTATCCCTGACCCAAGGTCACATAAAGCCTTCTCAAAGGTCATGGTGCCTATGGTACAAGGTATTAAGAACTTTCCAGGATCCTGTTTCTTCTGAGGCAATGTCAGTTGATCCAGATCACTCAGTTCATTGATGACCAAGGGAGGTTAATCTTTCCAAGTCTCATTACCAAATAATTTGGCATTCAGCTTCATGATTGCACCAAGGTACTTGGCAACTTGCTCTTCAGTAACATCTTCATTCTCTTCAGAAGAAGAATATTCATCAGAGATCATGAATGGCATAAGGAGGTTTAATGGAATCTCTATGGTCTTCAGATGAGCCTCAGAGTCCTTTGGTTCCTCAGAGGGAAACTCCTTATTGATCTCTAGACATCCCAAGAGGTCTTCCTCACTGGGGTTCACGTCCTCTCCCTCCTTTGTAGGTTCGGCCATGATGATCAATTCAATGGCCTTGCACTCTCCTTTTGGGTTTTCTTCTGTATTGCTTGGGAGAGTACTAGGAGGGGTTTCAGTGATCCTTTTACTCAGCTGGCTCACTTGTGCTTCCAAATTTCTAATGGAGGACCTTGTTTCATTCATGAAACTTAGAGTGGCCTTAGATAGATCAGAGACTATGTTTGCCAAGCTAGATGGGGTCTGCTCAGAACTCTCTGTCTTTTGCTGAGTGGATGATGGAAAAGGCTTGCTATTGCTAAACCTGTTTCTTCCAACATTATTAAAGCCTTGTTGAGGCTTTTATTGATCCTTCCATGAGAGATTTGGGTGATTTCTCCATGAGGGATTATAGGTGTTTCTGATGAGACACAGAAGTTGGCGAATTAAAAATTATTAAAATAGTTACGTTGCAAGTATAGTTCTTAACTCACCGAAAATCTGCCTATCAATTTAGAAATATGTCACAGAGAGTTTAAATTAAAAATTACTGGGAGTTTAAGTCCCAGGTCGTCTCCCAACGAGTTGCAGAAAAGTGTGCTATTTTATTAATCAGATGTTCCAAGAAGTTGAGTTAAGTAGGTGGAAAATTAAATTGAAAAAATTCAAATAATATGAATAGAAGCCTTGACTGGGAGTTGATTAGTTGGAATCTCTATCATTGATGGGATGATTTCAAGATTAATTTATAATTAATGGTTGTTCTGTTTAGTTATCCTTTACTAGGTAAGGGAAAGTCAAACAAGTTGGAATGCTAGATCTATTCACGAGTTGCAACCCACTTAGTTCAAAGGGATTGGTGTTAGTGATTAGATAACAATCCAACAGTTAACCCAATTACAATTTTTCTTTCAATCCTTCCAACTCAAGAGTTCCTTTCAATCAACTCCCTACCAAGTGGGGGAACTACTCACTCATTGTAAATAATAAATCCATAACACATGAAAGGGAATTAAAAGAAGACATGATTATTGGAATGGAAAATAAATTAAATTGGAAGAAATAAATTAAAATCATGAAAGTATTCAAATGACAAAGTTGAACAAAGCAAAGAATATGGAAGAATAAAACCAAGTTAAGAGAACGAACTAGAATGATGAAGTCTTGATGAGGAAATAACTCTTCTCAATGTTCCAATGCTAAGACCAATTGAAAATTGAAATTCTTAAACCTAGAGAGAGAAACCTAAGGAGTAAAACTAGATCTAAAACTAAAACTGTGTAGAATGAATGTTCTTCTTTGTTTCTGCATATTCTCTGGCTCTAGTCTGTTGTTCCGGGCCAAAAACTAGGTCGAAATAAGGTCCAAAATCGCCCCCAGCGAATCCTGCAGATTATGCAGATCGCACATGTCACGCGATCGCGTTATCCATGAGGATGCGTCATTCACGCTTTTCCTTGCCACGCGTTCGCGTCGTCCACGCTACCGCGTCGCTTGAGCTTTTCCAATCCGCGCGGCCGCGTGAGCCATGCGGCCGCGTCACTGCAATTTGCTCTCCTTCGCGCGGTCGCGTGAGCCATGCGACCGCGTCACTTCTCGCTGGTTATCTCTTCAAATTCTTGTGTTCCTTCCATTTTTCCTAGCTTCCTTTCCAATCTCCAACTCATTTATGCCCTATAAAGTCTGAAACACTCAACACACAGATCACGGCATCGAATGGAATAAAGGAGAATAAAAATTACATAATTAAAGTCTCTAGGAAACAGTTTTCAAACATGTTATAAATTTAGGAAGGAATTATAATTTCATGCTAATTTAATGAATAAGTGGGTAAGGATCATGATAAAACCACACAATTAAACACAATATAAACCATAAAATAGTGGTTTATCAACCTCCCCACACTTAAACATTAGCATGTCCTCATGCTTAATTGAAGGAGATAAGGAAATAAGTATGAACATGTAGAAACTCATGAAATGCAATGCAAGCCTATATATATATAAATAAGTGCAACTATATGATTCTTGCCCACTTGATCAAAAGTAAATAAGCTCTTCAAAATAATTACAAATCAAATTCCACTAATTCTATCATTAAACAATAAAACAGATAAAGGTGCAAGAAGATAGCTCATGAAAGCAGGGAACATGAAAATTCAAGCATTGAACCCTCACTGATAATGTATGTACGCTCTAATCTCTAGTGTATAGGGTAATCACTCTATCCTTCTCTAATCATGCTTTCTAACTTTTGTTCTTCTCCTAACCAATCAACAATAGTTAATATACCAATGCAAACATCATGAGGTCTTTTCAAGGTTGTAATGGGGCTAAGGTACAGGTAGGGGTATACATTTGGTCAAGTGAGCTAATAAATTGAATCTTTAATTAACCCAAGCTCCAACCCAACTTGTATATTTTTAATGTAATCTTAAAGTTCATACCTAGCTACCCAGAATTCCCTTTTTTAATCCATACTTATGTGTCAACTTTGTATTTGATTTTATCATATGTGCATTGATCTTTGAGTTCTGAATTTAACATTGGGGTAATTTTGTCCCCTTATTTATTTATTATTATTCTTATTATTATTATTTTATTTTTTTTGACATATAGCTTATCAATGCACATAGATTTTTAATTCTTATAGTTTCACATGAGTAGGTATCCAAATTCCCATTAAATTCTCATGACACATTCCCTTAACAACTTTTGTTCCCACAATTTCCCATACTTAACTAGCACACACAATTCTATCTTAAGCTAACCAAAGATTCAATTTGGGATATACAATCATTTTTCAGCTTAAGGTTAGTAACGTGGTAAAATATAGAACAAATGGGATTTAAAGGCTCAAAGTGGTTAACAAAGGTAATTGAAAAGGGTAGGCTTAATTTGGATCAGTGAGTTTAAACAAATAATGGCCTCAATCATGTGCAAGCATGCAAATATAATAAATATTGGACATATAAGATAAAACAAAATATAGATTACAATCATAGAGAAGTAAACACACAAGAATGAAATAATTATGGTTAAATAATGTAACCATACATAAAGGCTCAAATCTTTCACAGGTTGTGTGTTCTTTAGCTCAAATATCATGTTCCAAATACAACTCAAGCAAATTTATCATAAAAATTTTGAAAAATTAGTGAAATTTTGTTCCAAAGATAGAGTCTTAAAAGAAACTTATTGTCTTTTCAATCAAGTAGAACATGCATGTAACTATCCTAACCTATGCAATTTATTTTATTCTATAAAAGAAAGAAAATCTAACTAAAATATCCTAATTATTGGTGCTAGGGAAAAGAAATTACCTCCGAAAGTCAGGTACTGACCGACCTCCCCACACTTAAGGCTTTGCACCGTCCTCGGTGCCGTCTGTCAGGAACAGGGGTGGGCTGGTAGCAGTATCTTCACAGTCGGGACCATTATGGCTCCCGGTGCCGGTAAAAGAAGTGGAGTCCGGGGTATCTGAGTCCCTGAAGTGTCCCTTGAGTAGCTCCTTGAGGTGTTTGAATCGGCGCTCGTTACGGCGCTCTCTCATCTTTGCTTTCTGTGCTTGCCGATCCAACCTCTCGATTATCTGCTGGAGCAATTCATCAGTTGTAGGGGCTTGTGGTGTTGAAGAAGGATAATCTTCAACTGGAGTAGTAGGATGGCTTGTAGTGGCTGCTGGGAGTTTGAGGTATTTCCCGTTAGGGACATACTGATCATCTCGTGGAAGCACGGCCTTGGTGTCACCAGCTCTGTAGGAGACTCCGGCTGCTGAGACAAGATCTGAGACCAAGGCGGGGAAAGGTAAGTTGCCCACAATTTGTACATGTCCCATAGCATTCCGGATATGTCTTGAGAGATGCAGAGGTTGGTCTGTAAGGATGCACCATAGTAGAACAGCCATGTCCGCAGTGAAGGAGGACTCATGAGTTCTCGGAAAGACGTAATGGGACATGATCTGTGCCCAGACGCGAGCCTCCAAGGTGAGTGCTGAAGCCAAGATTCCCTTAAGGCGGGTACGGTGGTATCCGTAGATCCAACGGCTGCCAGGTAATGCGATAACTCTGAGAAAGGAGTCCCAGTCAAATTGGTACCTCTGGCACTTAAATGCGGTTTCTTGGAAGGCGTCCATTCCTTCTGGAATAGGGGAAAGACTCAGAGCTTGCTGAATGGCCTCTTCTGTGATGGGGACTTGCTTCTGCCGGACATAAACAGACTGCAGGGTTGGCATGTAGAAGTTAGAGTAGAACTCAACTACCCAAGAAAGATTGACCTGCCTTGGTTGTCTCCGTAGGAAACCCCATTGTCTTCGTTCAATTTGCGGCTCAACAAAGGTAGCAATATTGGACGGGAGGATAAGAAGGTATTCATTGTTATAGTTTCTTTCTGCCAGGATAGGGAACATCTGCTCACAGTAGCGATTGGGAAATCGTGCAGTGTCCTTTGCTGGAAAGGCTTTCTCCTTTTCATCAACCTTTATTATCCTCTTAACTCTTTTTGTTGAGAGCTTGACTGCGGTTGAAGAGGGCTCTGCTACTAATGCTCTTTTAGTTCCTCTTCTTGCTGGTGGTTTGGAAGTCGCTTTCTCCTTTCCTTTCGTGGTGGCCATCCTGAAAAGAGAGGAGAAAGTAAATTAAATTCAAATAGATATATAGCAAGGAAGAGAATGGAAGAGTGATGATGGATGCACATTAGGATGTCGATGACATTAACACATGCTCTCGAGTACATGTGAAAAGCCAACAATGGAAAATAGCTAGTGCATAGAAAGACAAGTGACTGCAAGGTGTTTATTGGCATGCCGGCAAAGGGCATGAGTAGCATAGACCAAGCAATACTTTGTAACAAACCATCACGTTTGTATTGACAATTAAATTCATTTAATACAATGGTAGAGGAAAGTTGTGAAAAGCAAGCATTGAATAGTATAACAACATAGAGAAGTGCATAATGCCATTTGAGCTTTTTCACAAACACATAGCATGCATGATGAATAAGGTATAGAAAATATGAAGGTGAACATGCAAGCAATCCCTTGAATAGAATAAAAATAATTGTCAAACAATTTGCAACAATCCACAAGCATATAATGAGGGATAATGACTAAAAAAAAAATTTCTAACACCATGTAAAAAGAAAAAGAAAAAGAAAGAAAATATGAATAATGAAAAGAAAAAGAAAAGAAAAGAAAATACATATAAAATAATAAGAATGATAGAAAAAGAAAGAGGGAAGAAGAAAGTAAAACCTTGTTAATGGATGTGAGATAGAGAGTGAAAGGTAAGATAGAAGGGGGAAGGGGGAAATAAGGAAGAAAAAGGAAAATTGGGATTTGGAGGAGAGAAAGATAAGATAAGTGGCAATTTTAGGTTGAGCTGTGCGGCGCATGCGACGCAACCGCGTGGGGCACGCGTTCGCATGGATGCGCTTCAAGTATGGTGACGCGATCGCGTCGGTCACACGGTCGCGTGACCCATGTTATGCGTCTGGCGCGAGTGCAGCCTCGCTCCAGCACAACTCTCTGTTCAAATTAAATTGTTTGCCATAATTGGGACGGCGCGATCGCGTGGGTCACGCGATCGCGTGAGTGTGCGCCAGGAAATGGATGACGCGGCCGCGTCGGCGACGCAGCCGCGTCGGCGACGCGGTCGCGTGATAAAGATTGTGCTTCCAGCACCAATCCAGCATCACTCTCGCACAATATTTCATTGTGCACCCTTTTACGTCGAAAACGCAGGGCACGCGGCCGCGTGGGAGGCCATGATTCCCAAGCGACGCGAATGATTTGTGCCATTGGCACGCCTCCAGCCACACTCCAGCGTAACTTTCTGTTCATTTTTATTTTTCTTTACTCTCCCTGTGACGCGGACGCATCGCTGATGCGATCGCGTCGCATAGCAAAATAATATTTTTTTATATGCAGATGTAAATGCACAAAATGCACTGATAAAAAGAAGAGTTATTGAATAGGAAAAACTAAAAATAAAGAAAAGAACGATCATACCATGGTGGGTTGTCTCCCACCTAGCACTTTGCTTTAACGTCCGTAAGTTGGACGCTCCACTAGCTCAATCTTCTGCTATGTGGGGATCTTCCAAGAGGAAGATCTCAAGCTCCTTGTTTCTCTGCATCTTCTCGCCATGGTATAGCTTCAGGCGTTGTCCATTAACCTTAATAAGTTCAGAGCTTGAAGGATGGCTTAGGTGATAAACTCCGTATGGTTCGGCCTTCTCCACTTTATATGGACCTTCCCATCTTGATCTCAACTTACCTGGCATGAGCCTTAGTCGAGATTTGTAAAGGAGGACTAAATCCCCAGGTTGGAACTCTTTCTTCTTGATGTTTTGATCATGTACAGCCTTCATCTTTTCCTTGTATATTCTGGAGTTTTCATAAGCCTCTAGGCGAAGGCTCTCCAGTTCCTGCAGTTGCAACTTCCTTTCAGCTCTGGCTTTCTCAATTCCCATGTTGCACTCCTTAACTGCCCAAAAAGCTCTGTGTTCTACTTCAACTGGGAGATGACAAGCTTTTCCATAAACCAAGCGGAAAGGGCTCATCCCAATGGGTGTCTTGTATGTTGTTCTATATGCCCAGAGTGCATCTTGTAGCCTGGTGCTCCAGTCTTTTCTATGAGGCTTTACTATCTTTTGCAAGATACACTTAATTTCTCTGTTTGACACCTCGGCTTGCCCATTAGTTTGGGGATGGTAAGCTGTTGCGACTTTATGAATTATCCCATGCTTCTTCATTAATCCTGTTAGTCTCCTGTTACAAAAATGGGTGCCTTGATCGCTCACGATTGCTCGTGGTGATCCGAAGCGACATATAATATGGTTTCTCACAAAGAAAACAACAGTGTTAGCATCATCAGTGTGGGTAGGAATTGCTTCCACCCATTTGGAAACATAATCCACAGCTAACAATATATAAAAATATCCATTAGAATTTGGAAATGGACCCATGAAGTCAATGCCCCAAACATCAAAAATTTCACAGAAAAGCATAATTTGTTGAGGCATCTCATCCCTCCTGGATATATTACCAAATTTTTGGCATCGGAGACAAGATTTACAAAACTCAGCAGCGTCTCTAAAAAGAGTAGGCCACCAGAATCCACAGTCTAAGATCTTTCTAGCTGTTCTTTGAGGGCCAAAATGTCCTCCACTCTCAGATGAGTGACAGGCCTCTAAAATGGACTGGAATTCTGATTGAGGCACACAACGTCTAATTACTTGATCAGCACCACATCTCCATAAATATGGGTCATCCCATGTATAATATTTAGACTCACTTTTCAGCTTGTCTCTTTGATGCTTAGAAAAATTTGGAGGAAATGTGCGGCTAACTAAATAATTAGCAACAGGTGCATACTAAGGGATTACCTCAGATACTGCTTGCAGGTTATCAAAAGGAAAATTATCATCTATAGGAGTAGAATCATCCTTAATATGCTCAAGGCGACTCAAGTGGTCTGCCACTAAATTCTGATTACCACTCCTATCCTTTATTTCTAAATCAAATTCTTGTAACAGCAGTATCCAACGTATAAGTCTTGGTTTGGACTCCTTTTTAGCTAATAGATACTTTAAATCTGCATGGTCTGAATACACTACTACTCTAGTACCAAGTAAATAAGCTCAGAATTTATCCAGAGCAAAAACAATAGCAAGAAGCTCTTTCTCAGTAGTAGTATAGTTGGACTGGGCAGTGTCTAAAGTCTTAGATGCATAGGCAATAACGAAAGGATCCTTACCTTCACGCTAAGCCAGCGCTGCTCCTACTGCATGGTTGGAAGCATCGCACATGATTTCAAACGGCTGGCTCCAATCTGGTCCTCTCACAATTGGAGCTTGAGTCAGAGCAGTCTTCAGCTTATCAAACGCTTGTTTGCAATCCTCACTGAACTCGAACTCAATATCCTTCTGCAATAATCTGGATAAGGGAAGTGCGACCTTACTAAAGTCCTTAATAAATCTCCTGTAAAAACCTGCATGGCCAAGGAACGAACGGACTTCCCTCACAGAAGAGGGGTAAGGTAGACTAGAAATAACATTCACCTTTGCTGGGTCTACAGAAATGCCATTATTAGATACCACATGTCCTAATACAATTCCTTATTTAACCATAAAGTGACATTTTTCGAAATTTAATACAAGGTTTCTATTAACACATCTATCTAATACTCTAGATAATCCATCCAAGCAAAGGCTAAAAGAATCACCATAAACGCTAAAATCGTCCATAAAAACTTCCATACAGTCCTCAATAAGATCAGAGAAAAGACTCATCATGCACCTTTGGAAGGTAGCTGGTGCATTGCACAAGCCAAAGGGCATTCTCTTGTAAGCATAAGTCCCAAAAGGACATGTAAAAGTAGTCTTTTCCTGATCCTCAGGAGCTATATGAATCTGGAAATAACCTGTGTAACCATCTAAAAAGCAATAATGTGATTTACCTGACAGGCGATCCAGCATTTGATCAATGAATGGAAGTGGGTAGTGATCCTTACGGGTAGCTTGGTTGTGACGCCTGTAATCAATGCAGACTCTCCAAGCATTCTGAACTATAGTTGCTATGAGCTCTCCATGCTCATTCTTCACTGTAGTGACTCCAGACTTCTTGGGCACCACTTGTACTGGGCTTACCCATTCACTGTCTGAAATGGGATATATGATACCTGCTTCCAATAGTCTGGTCACTTCCTTTTTGATAACTTCCAAGATGGTGGGATTCAATCTTCTTTGGGGTTGACGGACAGGTCTTGCTCCCTCTTCTAAAAATATTCTGTGCTCACATACTTGAGGGTTGATGCCTACTATGTCTGCCAAGCTCCACCCAATTGCCTTCTTATGCTTCCTCAGCACATCAAGTAACTGCTCTTCTTGTTAAGAAGTAAGTTCCCTTGCAATGATAATTGGGAACCTCTGCTCATCTTCAAGATAAGCATATTTGAGATGCGGAGGGAGGGGTTTCAATTCTAACTTTTGATCATGGGCAGGCTCTGGATTATCTGGAGCTTGTGAAAATGACGAAGTGCCCTCATTGTCAGTTAAGAGGGTCCCCACACTTAGACCTTGTCTAGTGTGCCTCTCTTCAAACTCTTCCTTGTGAACTTCAGCTACACTTTCATCTATGACATCACACTGGAAGATAGAACGATCTTCTGGGGGGTTGTCAATGACTCCATTCAGATTGAAGATTACTATGCGGCCATCTATTTCAAAGGAGTATGTTCCTGAAAAAGCATCCAATTTGAATTTTGATGTCTTCAGGAATAGTCTTCCAAGTAGGATTGATGATGGCTTATCTGAATTATTATGGGGCATCTCCAAGATATAAAAATCAGTGGAAAATGTAAGCCCCTTAATGTTCACCAAAACATCTTCAGCAACTCCAGCCACTGTAATAATGCTTTTATCTACTAACAGAAAACGAGCTGCCGACCTTTTTAAGGGAGGGAGCCTCAAAATATCATATATAGACAAAGGCATTATACTGACACATGCTCCTAAATCACACATGTAATCATAAATTACTACACCACCAATAGTACAGCTAACTATACAAGGACCTGGATCACTACATTTTTCAGGTAATCCTCCCATTAAAGCAGATATAGAACTACCTAAAGGAATAGTTTCTAATTCATTAATTTTTTCTTTATGGATACGTAAGTCTTTTAGAAACTTTGCATATTTAGGTACCTGTTGAATAACATCAAAAAGAGGAACAGTTACCTCAACCTTTTTGAATATTTCTACCATTTTGGGGTCGGGTTCCAGCTGCTTCCTGGGCTTCCTTGCAAGTTGTGAAAATGAAATAGGAGTAGTATTTTCTGTGGTGTCTGCGTCTTTTGATGCTTCCTCCTGTGGTTGAGCTATTTCTTCTTCAGCTATGTCCTGTATGTCCTCTTCCTCTTCAACATCTTCTATTTCTACTACCTCTTCAGCTGAGGTGGGTTCTGGTGAGCTTAGTTCCTCCTGATTCCTCTCCTGTAGTGTGGTTCCAGACCTTAGGGTGATGGCATTAATGCCTCCCTTTGGATTGAGTAATGGTTGAGAGGGGATTCCAGTGGAGCTTGAAGGTTGATTACTGGAATTTTGCGTTCATCCAATCTGTGACATAAGAGCTTGCAAAGTAGAGGTGAGACCATTCAGACTGGCATTAATACTATTCATGATGTTACTTTCCATGGTCTGTTGTCTTCTCTCAAAAGATTGTCGTAGCTCTTCATTAGGAAATAAAGAAGAATGAGTAAATTGAGAGGTCTGTTGTTGATTGTTCTGTAGTCTTTGGTTTTGCCTCAGGTGAGGTGCTCTGTAAGGTTGATTCTGCTACCTGTTGTTGTTATTATTCCACCTCTGATTTCCCTGATTATCTCGGCCTCCTCTGTTATTGTTGTCCCTCAAATTCTGGTTAGAATTGTCCTGCCATCCATGGTTATTATTTCCACTTTGATTGTACCCTTGGTTGGGGCGGTCATAGAAGTTATGAGTGGATGCCACCATGTTGTCTTCTTGTTGGAGCTGCGGGCATTCATCAGTGTAATGGCTATAATCAGCACAGATTCTGTAAATTTTTTGTGGGACTAGTTGTTGGTTTTGCTGTGGTGGAGGAGCTTGAGCTTGCTGAGCCTGTTGTTGATTCAATTGCATCTGTTTCAGTAAGTTGGTCATCTCCCATATACTCTGAGCTAGAGCCGCAGTCTCTCTGCTAGAGGATACTTCTGCAACGGCTTTTGAACGACCTTGCTTTTGTCTGTGGTTCCTAGTAGATTCAGCTAAATCACTGATCAATTGCTAAGCCTCATCAGTGGTCTTGTACTTCTTCATAGACCCATTGCTAGCACTTTCCAATGTGGTCTTATCTTGGGGCCTCATGCCCTGTGTGATATAGCTAAGTAACACTATCTTGTCAATCATGTGGTGGGGGCATGCTTCCAGAAGATTATTGAAGCGCTCCCAGTATTCAAAGAGAGTCTCATTGTCATCCTGAACAATTGTGGAAATATCCTTCCTCAGTTTATCAGTAACTTCAGATGGAAAGAATTTCTCCAAAAACTCCTTTCTGAGTGTATCCCAGTTGGATACATTTGCTAGAGGTTGAGTGTAGTACCACTCTCTTGCTTTTCCCTCGAGAGAAAACGGGAAAGCTTTCAGCAAAATTGAAGTTTCATCAGTACCATCATGCCTGACAGTAGAACAAGCTGCCTGGAAATCTCTCAAGTGCTTAATAGGCTCTTGAGCAGGTAGGCCATGAAACTTGGGCATCAAATTTAGCAGTGCGGTCTTTATTTCAAAATCTGTAGCTACTGCTGGATGATGCGCTTGAAACGGTTGCATTGTAAAATCAGGGGCTCCTTCCTCCTAGATGGTAACTCTCCTAACTGTCATGTTCTGCACGTAAAACAACCGAATCAGTAGAACGGGGGCTGGTTTCTTCCTCAAGTTCACTTTCAGATCCGCCCTCAGAGCGGACTAACCGATGATGTTCTCGCCGTATTCGTGAAATAGTCCTTTCAATTTCAGGATTGAATATTAGCAAGCGCGGATCAGGAAGTGACGCGTCATTTGACGAAAGAAACATACAGCTCATAGTAGCAAAATAAAATAAAATACAAATAAATAAATTCTAATTAATAACTTTAGCACTCTATTGCAACTTCCCGGCAATGGCGCCAAAAATTGATGAGACACAGAAGTTGGCGAATTAAAAATTATTAAAATAGTTACGTTGCAAGTATAGTTCTTAACTCACCGAAAATCTACCTATCAATTTAGAAATATGTCACAGAGAGTTTAAATTAAAAATTACTGGGAGTTTAAGTCCCAGGTCGTCTCCCAACGAGTTGCAGAAAAGTGTGGTATTTTATTAATCAGATGTTCCAAGAAGTTGAGTTAAGTAGGTGGAAAATTAAATTAAAAAAATTCAAATAATATGAATAGAAGCCTTGACTGGGAGTTGATTAGTTGGAATCTCTATCATTGATGGGATGATTTCAAGATTAATTTATAATTAATGGTTGTTCTGTTTAGTTATCCTTTACTAGGTAAGGGAAAGTCAAACAAGTTAGAATGCTAGATCTGTTCACGAGTTGCAACCCACTTAGTTCAAAGGGATTGGTGTTAGTGATTAGATAACAATCCAACAGTTAACCCAATTACAATTTTTCTTTCAATCCTTCTAACTCAAGAGTTCCTTTCAATCAACTCCCTATCAAGTGGGGGAACTACTCACTCATTGTAAATAATAAATCCATAACACATGAAAGGAAATTAAAAGAAGACATGATTATTAGAATAGAAAATAAATTAAATTAGAAGAAATAAATTAAAATCATGAAAGTATTCAAATGACAAAGTTGAACAAAGCAAAGAACATGGAAGAATAAAACCAAGTTAAGAGAACGAACTAGAATGACGAAGTCTTGATGAGGAAATAACTCTTCTCAATGTTCCAATGCTAAGACCAATTGAAAAATGAAATTCTTAAACCTAGAGAGAGAAACGTATGGGAGTAAAACTAGATCTAAAACTAAAACTGTGTAAAATGAATGTTCTTCTTTGTTTCTGCATATTCTCTAGCTCTAGTCTGCTGTTCCGGGCCAAAAACTGGGTCGAAATAAGGTCCAAAATCGCCCCCAGCGAATCCTGCAGATTATGCAGATCGCACATGTCACGCGATCGCGTCATCCATGCGGACGGGTCATTCGCGCTTTTCCTTGCTACGCGTTCGCGTCGTCCACGCTACCGCGTCGCTTGAGCTTTTCCAATCCGTGCGGCCGCGTGAGCCATGCGGCCGCGTCACTGCGATTTGCTCTCCTTCGCGCGGTCGCGTGAGCCATGCGACCGCGTCACTTCTCGCTAGTTATCTCTTCAAATTCTTGTGTTCCTTCCATTTTTCCTAGCTTCCTTTCCAATATCCAACTCATTTATGCCCTGTAAAGTCTGAAACACTCAACACACAGATCACGGCATCGAATGGAATAAAGGAGAATAAAAATTACATAATTAAAGTCTCTAGGAAGCAGTTTTCAAACATGTTATAAATTTAAGAAGGAATTATAACTTCATGCTAATTTAATGAATAAGTGGATAAGGATCATGATAAAACCACACAATTAAACACAATATAAACCATAAAATAGTGGTTTATCAGTTTCCATAGGGTTCACCCATGTAATTCACCTCTACTATTGCAGGGTTCTCAGGATCATAAGCTTCTTCCTCAGAAGATGCCTCTTGAGTACTGTTGGATGCAGCTTGCATTCCATTCAGACTCTGAGAAATCATATTGACTTGCTGAGTCAATATTTTGTTCTGAGCCAATATGGCATTCAGAGTATCAATTTCAAGAACTCCCTTCTTCTGAGGCGTCCCATTACTTACAGGATTCCTCTCAGAAGTGTACGTGAACTGGTTATTAGCAACCATGTCAATGAGTTCTTAAGCTTCAGGAGGCATTTTCTTTAGGTGAATGGACCCACCTGCAGAATGGTCCAATGACATCTTTGATAGTTCAGATAGACCATCATAGAATATATCCAGAATGGTCCATTCTGAAAGCATGTCAGAAGGACACTTTTTGGTCAGTTGCTTATATCTCTCCCAAGCTTCATAGAGGGATTCACCTTCTTTCTGTCTGAAGGTTTGAACATCCACTCTAAGCTTACTAAGCTTTTGAGGAGGAAAGAACTTGGCTAAGAAAGCCGTGACCAGCTTATACCAAGAGTTCAGGCTATCTTTAGGTTGAGAGTCCAACCATACTCTAGCTCTGTCTCTTACAGCAAACGGGAAAAGCATAAGCCTGTAGACCTCGGGATCAACCCCATTGGTCTTAACAGTTTCACAAATCTGCAAGATTTCAGTCAAGAACTGAAAAGGATCTTCAGATGGAAGTCCATGAAACTTGTAGTTCTGTTGCATCAGAGAAACTAATTGAGGTTTCAGCTCAAAATTGTTTACTCCAATGGCAGGGATTGAGATGCTTCTTCCATGTAAATTGGAATTAGGTGCAGTAAAGTCACCAAGCATCTTCCTTGCATTGTTGTTATTTTCGGCCATGTTTTCTTCTTTTTCAAAAATTTCTGTCAGATTTTCTCCAGAGAGTTGTGCTTTAGCTTCCCTTAGCTTCCTCTTCAGAATCCTTTCAAGTTCAGGATCAGCTTCAACAAGAATGTTCTTATCCTTGTTCCTGCTCATTTGAAAAAGAAGAAGAGAGCAGAAAAGAAAATATGAAATCCTCTATGTCACAGTATAAAGATTCCTTTATGTGAGTAGAAGAAAGTAAGAATAGAAGAAGGAAAAGATGAGAATCCAAACACAGGGGTGAGGATAGAAGTGTTAATGGATGAACAAATAAATAGAAGGTGATTAGAGATGAGAGAAGAATTCGAAAATTTAACAAAATAAAATAAAAATATTTTAAATTTAAATTTAAAATTTGAAAATCAAAATTGAAATTAAATTCAATTAAAATTAAAACAATTAGTTAATTAAAATGAAATTTTGAAAAAGAGGGAAGGAATTTTCGAAAATTAAAGGTAGAGAGTTAGTTGGGTGGTGCACAAAATTGTTACTCTCTTACAATTTCGCACACATGACCAGCAAGTGCACTGGGTCGTCCAAGTAATACCTTACGTGAGTAAGGGTCGAATCCCACGGAGATTGTTGGTTTGAAGCAATCTATGGTTATCTTGTAAATCTTAGTCAGGAAGTCAATTATGTTTATCAATTGAATTGTGAATAACCAGTAGAGCATAAATTAAAAGTTACTTGTTGTGCAGTAATGGAGAATATGTTGGAGTTTTGGAGATGCTTTGTCTTCTGAATCTCTGCTTTCCTCTGTCCTCTTGTTCACGCACGCACGTCCCCCTATGGCAAGCTGTGTGTTGGTGGATCACCGTTGTCAATGGTTACCTTCCGTCCTTCCAGTGAAAACTACGCTCACGCGCTCTGTCACAGCACGGCTAATCACCGGTTGGTTCTCGATTCGGTTGGAATAGGATTTACTATCCTTTTGCGTCTGTCACTAACGCCCAGCCTTCAGGAGTTTGAAGCTCGTCACAGTCATTCAATCCTTGAATCCTACTCGGAATACCACAGACAAGGTTTAGACTTTCCGGATTCTCATGAATGCCGCCATCAGTTCTAGCTTATACCACGGAGATTCTGATTAAGGAATCTAAGAGACACTCATTCAATCGGATATAGAACGGAGGTGGTTGTCAGGCACACGTTCGTGGTTTGAGGAAGATGATGACTGTCACAGATCATCACTTCCATCACAGTTAAGCGCGAATGAACATCTTAGATAGGAACAAGCGTGTTTGAATGGAAAACAGAAATACTTGCATTAATTCATCGAGACACAGCAGAGCTCCTCACCCCCAACAATGGGGTTTAGAGACTCATGCCATCAGAGAATACAAAGTTTAGATCTGAAAATGTCATGAGATCCAAAATAAGTCTCTAAAAGTTGTTTAAATACTAAACTAGTAGCCTAGGGTTACAGAATATGAGTGGACTATGATGGATGATGCAGAGATCCACTTCTGGGGCCCACTTGGTGTGTGCTGGGGCTGAGATTTAAGTGAGTCACGTGCAGGGGCCATTTGTGGAGTTGAACGCCAGTTTTTATGCCAGTTTGGGCGTTCAACTCCAGTTTTTTATCCTTTTCTGGCGTTGGACGCCAGGATTGGGCAGAGAACTGGCGTTGAACGCCAGTTTACGTCATCTATCCTTGTGCAAAGTATGGACTATTATATATTGCTGGAAAGCCCTGGATGTCTACTTTCCAATGCAATTGGAAGCATGCCATTTCGAGTTCTGTAGCTCCAGAAAATCCAATTTGAGTGCAGGGAGGTCAGAATCCAACAGCATCAGCAGTCCTTTTTCAGCCTGAATCAGATTTTTGCTCAGCTCCTTCAATTTCAGCCAGAAAAATACCTAAAATTACAGAAAAACACACAACTCATAGTAAAGTTCAGAAATATGAATTTTTCCTAAAAACTACTAGAAATAGACTAAAAACTTACTAAAACATACTCTAAACTATATGAAATTATCCCCAAAAAGCGTATAAAATATCCGCTCATCATTGGCCAGTTTTGAAAAAGATATGATTGAAACAAAAAGATATGATTGATTAAAAGAGATTTGAAATTTGTTTTTGAAAAAGATATGATTGAAATTGAAAAAGATATGATTGAAACAAAAAGATAAGATTGATTGAAAAAGATTTGAAAATCAATTTTAAAAAGATAAGAGGTTAGGGGAGAAGTTAAAAAGAATTTTAAAATTAATTTTGAAAAAGATATGATTGAAATTAAAAAAGATATGATAGGGAATTGAAAAGATTTAATTTTGAAAACTAAAGTTGATTACTTGACTAACAAGAAACAAAAAGATATGATTCTAGAGTTTAAAGATTGAACCTTTCTTACTAAGCAAGTAACAAACTTAATATTTTTTTGAATCAATCACATTAATTGTTAGTAAAGATTTGAAATTATGAAACAAAATAAGAAAAAGATTTTTGAAAATCATTTTGGAATTTTCGAAAATTATGAAATAAAAATGAAAAAGATTTGATTTTTGAAAAAGATTTGAAAAAGATAAGATTTTTAAATTGAAAATTTGATTTGACTCATAAGAAATAACTAAATTTTAAAAATTTTTTACTAAATCAAATCAAATTTTCGAAAATTATGAGTGAAATAAGAGAAAGATATTTTTTTGATTTTTGAATTTTCAATGAAGAAAGAGAAAAACAACCCAAAGACTCAATGCATGAAAATTTTGGATCAAAATATGTGATGCATGCAAGAACACTATGAATGTCAAGATGAACACCAAGAACACTTTGAATGTCAAGATGAACACCAAGAACTTATTTTTGAAAAATTTTCAAGAAAAGAAAACATGCAAAACACCAAACTTAAAAATTTTTTTTCTTTAGACATTAACAAATTGAAAATGCATATGAAAAACAAGAAAAGACACAAAACAATAAAATATGAAGATCAAACAAGAAGACTGGCCAAGAATAACTTGAAGATCATGAAGAATGCAATGCATGAAATTTTCGAAAATAATTTTTTTAGAAAATTAAAAAGATGCAATTGACACCAAACTTAAAACTTGACTCTAGACTCAAACAAGAAACATCAAATTATTTTTGGATTTTATGATTTTGTTAATTTTTTTGGATTTTTCGGAAATTAATTTTGGAAAAACGAAAAAGAAGAAATTTTTTTTTGTATTTTTTTGAAAATAAGAAATAAAAAGCTTAAAAATTAAAATAAAATTACCTAATCTGAGCAACAAGATGAACCGTCAGTTGTCCAAACTCGAACAACCCCCGGCAACGGCGCCAAAAACTTGGTGTGCGAAATCGTGATCATTCCTTCCTTGGTAACGGCGCTAAAAACTCAATACGCACGTTCATGTTCTTAATTCTGTTTCACAACTTCGTACAACTAACCAGCAAGTGCACTGGGTCGTCCAAGTAATAAACCTTACGTGAGTAAGGGTCGATCCCATGGAGATTGTCGACTTGAAGCAAGCTATGGTCACCTTGTAAATCTCAGTCAGGCGGATTCAACTGATTTTATGAATTGATAAGTAAAAGATAAATAAAATATAAAATAGGATAGTGGTACTTATGAAATTCATTGGTGAGAATTTCAGATAAGCGTATAGAGATGCTTTCGTCCCTCTGAACTTCTGCTTTCCTGCTGTCTTCATCCAATCCTTCCTACTCCTTTCCATGGCAAGCTGTATGTTAGGCATCACCGTTGTCAATGGCCACCTGTCCTCTCAGTGAAAATGGTCCAATGCGCTGTCACTGCATGGCTAATCATCTGTCGGTTCTCGATCATACTGGAATAGGATCTATTGATCCTTTTACGTCTGTCACTACGCCCAGCACTCGCAAGTTTGAAGCTCGTCACAGTCATTCAATCCCTGAATCCTACTCGGAATACCACAGAAAAGGTTTAGACTTTCCAGATTCTCAAGAATGGCCGTCCATGGGTTCTAACTTATACCACGAAGACACTAATAACTTGGACTCAGTCCCCTGTATTAGATATCCAAGAGATATCCATTCAATCTAAGGTAGAACGGAAGTGGTTGTCAGGCACGCGTTCATAAGTTGAGAATGATGATGACTGTCATGATCATTACATCCATCATATTGAAATGTGAATGAATATCTTAGAAGTGGAATAAGTTGAATTGAATAGAAAAACAATAGTACTTTGCATTAATCTTTGAGGAACAGCAGAGCTCCACACCTTAATCTATGGTGTGTAGAAACTCTACCGTTGAAAATACACAAGTGATAAATGTTCAGGCATGGCCGAAGGGCCAGCCCTCACAAAAGTCTAAGATAGCATAAAACTAATCAAAGATGATCCAAAAGATATAAACATAATAGTAAAAAGTCCTATTTATACTAAACTAGTTACTAGGGTTTGCATAATCGAGTAAATGATGCAGAAATCCACTTCTGGGGCCCACTTGGTGTGTGATTGGGCTGAGCATTGAGCTTTACACGTGTAGAGGCTTCTCTTGGAGTTGAACGCCAGTTTGTAACCTGTTTCTGGCGTTTAACTCCACTTTGCAACCTGTTTCTGGCGTTTAACTCCAGAATGCAGCATGGAACTGGCGTTGAATGCCAGTTTGCGTCGTCCAAACGCAGGCAAGGTATGGACTATTATATATTGCTGGAAAGCCCTGGATGTCTACTTTCCAACGCAATTAAGAGCGCATCATTTAGAGTTCTGTAGCTCCAAAAAATCCACTTTTAGTGCAGGGAGGTCAGAATCCAACAGCATCTGCAGTCCTTCTTCAACCTCTGAATCTGATTTTTGCTCAAGTCCCTCAATTTCAGCCAGAAAATACCTGAAATCATAGAAAAAAACACAAACTCATAGTAAAGTCCAGAAATGTGAATTTTAATTAAAAACTAATAAAAATATACTAAAAACTAACTAAATTATACTAAAAACTATGTAAAAACAATGCCAAAAAGCGTATAAATTATCCGCTCATCATGCGCGTCGCTGCCAACTCTTCAAAACTCCATTTTTCGCGTTCTTTCCGCTTTTGCATGTTTTCTTTCCATCCTCTAAGCCATTCCTGCCCTATAAAGCCTAAAAATACTTAACACACAAATCACGGCATCGAATGGTAATAAAGGGTATTCAAAATTAACAGTTTAAAGGTCTAGGAAACATGTTTTCAACTATATCACAGAATAAGGAAGGATTTGTAAAACCATGCAAATCATATGAATAAGTAAGCAAAGACTTGATAAAAACCACTCAAATTAGCACAAAATAAACCATAAAATAGTGGTTTATCATGTACGCGTGACGTACGTCACATGCTGCAATTACAGAAGACGCTGAGGGTGATTTCTAGGCTGTTTTGGACCCAATTTTTGGCCCAAAAATACATACTAGAGCCAGAGGGCAAGCAGAGACTCAACACACATTCACTTTCACTTTAGTTTTAGTTTTAGTTTGGAATTTGAGGGAGAAAATACTACTTCTCCTAGGGTTCTTAGATTTTAGTTTTATGCTTTTGGATTGGATATTGAGAGAGCTACTTCTACCTTTGATTGAAGTCTTCATCGTTATAGTTTGCTTTTCTATTACTCTAGTCTTTTGTTTTCCATTTAATTTTCTCGTGGTCATATATGGATATTGTTAATTTTGGGTTTTATTAATGCAATGAACAATTTTTACATTTAATTCCATTTCTTGTTTGATTTCCTTTAATTAATTATCAGCTGCAAAATTTTATTTTATTAATTTATTTTAATTACCATGTTACTTATCTATTATTATTCCATGTTGTTGAAAAATGACATTCATTTTATGATTTAAAACTCTCAACTTGGTTTGGGAGTTGATTAATTAGAACCCCTTGAGTTAGAAAACTCAAGTATTAATTTGTAATTGGAGATTGCTGGCTAACTCACTTTTCACTAACTCTAATCCTTCCCTAGGAAAGGATTAGGACTTTTGAATCAGAGTTAGTGTTACCCACTTGACCTTCCTTCGCAACTGCAAGAGGATAACTGAGTGGAAGCAACAACCTTTTACTATTATACTTGGGAAAGTCAACAAGGATAGAAACTCCAATTAATCTTCTCTCAGCCAAGGCCTTTTAATTCAAATACATAACATCTCTTGCTATCATTCACTGCTTTGATTTTTAGTTATTTATTTTTCCGTTCTCAACCTTAAAAATTTCTCAGAAAATTCCTAACCAATAAATTGCACCTTGTGCCAACTCTTTGGGAAACGACCTGGGAATTCTACTCCCAGTTATTTATTCTTAATTGTGACATCTTCTAAATTGACCGTGGGAATTTCGTCGGTTAAGACTGTACTTACAACGCTACTTTTATTAAAATTTCTTAACCGGCATTTTTCCACCAGTCGAAAAGGTCCAAGGCTTTGAGCATCAATGGTTAGGAAAGTCAAAATTGATCTAAAGCTTAAAAGAGTGGTTCTCCCTAACCATATGCTTGTGGTGTGAAAGTATCAAGTAACCCTTGAAACTGAGCACTTAAAGTCGTGACCCATTGCTGTTACAGAGTATGACAAAGGCTCTAAGCACCACTTTCTAGGAGAAATAGAAAGAAGAATTCAAACTCAAGAAGTCCCTCAGTTAAGTGCTTGTGCTGTTCTTGTATTAAGTTAAGCTTGAAGACAAAACACTTAGAGTCACGGCTTGGTTCAAGGTGCAAAGCACCAAGGAAATGAAAGAGCTATGTTCAAGAATCAATTAGAGCCTAAAGAAGAGAATCTATAATACCATCTGAGTTTTAGTTCTGAAGAATGCTAATATTTCTGAGCTTCAAAGGATAGTGGGATGCCTAAGTAATTCAGAAATAAGGTGCCATTAGCCCCATTCAGTAGCTAGACCTGAGCTTAAATGACAACTCAGAATCTTAAGCATTTTCTCTTCTTGGTCCTATATTATTTTGGTTGCTTGAGGGCATGCAACAGTTTAAGTTTGGGGTTGTGATGCGTGAGCATTTTATACCCTTTTTCTAGTCATTTTTCAGTTGTTTTTAGTTAGATTTTATTTACTTTTACTTGATTTTAGTGCAAACCCCCCTTCCCCCCCTTTTAGATGCTACTTTGAATTGTTTTAGTATTTTTATGACTGAGATGAAATTCGCAGTAGTTTGACGGAGTTTAGAGCTGAAAAGAAGAAAGCTAGAAGCACCTTCCCTGGGTGCTAACTGGTTAGCACCAGCAAGGGATAAAGATCAGAAATGTGCATTTTGGCCGAATCTGAATCACACTCATTTTGGCCTCCAAGTGGACTTAGAAAAAAGATCATGGTTGGGGCGTCTATTGGAATTGCCCACATAATTAACCTGTTTAGAGAAAAATTGACCATAATCATAATTCTCACCTTAAGAAAATCCACCACTCATGTCATAAGAAGCATCTTGGGTATTAATGGCTGAAACTTGTAATCCACCCAAGTGTTGAGTAATGGCATTTATTTGTTGAGACATGGCTTTATTCTGAGCAAGAATAGTATCCAAGGCATCTAGTTCCATGACTCCCTTCCTCATGGCAGTCCTCTCAGAAGAGTATAAATACTAGAAGTTAGCATCCATCTCAATCAACTCTAGAGCCTCTTCAGTAGTCTTCTTCACGTGAAGGGATCCTCCTGTAGAATTATCCAAAAAACTCCTGGCAGCCTGAGTAATCCCATCATAAAAGATCTGTAACTGTATCCAGCCTGGAAACATGTCGGGAGGACAATTTATGAGCATAACCTTGTACCTCTTCCAAGCTTCATAGAGAGATTCACCCTCTTATTTCTTGCCTAAAGGTTTGAACATCAGTCCATAGCTTAGTCAGTCTCTGAGGTGGAAAGAATTTAGTCAAAATTTTGCTGACCACATTGTCCCATCTATCTAGGCTCTCCTTAGATTGTGTATCAAGTCACTGTTTGGCTCGGTCCCGTATAGCAAACAGAAAGAGCAACAACTGAAAAATATCAGGATAGACTCTATTGATCTTCACTGTATCACAAATCTGTAGGAAATTAGAGAGATGAACAAGTTTCGATCTTCTTGCCGGTGAAACTGACAGTTTTATTGCACCAAAGTGATGAGCTGAGGCTTCAACTCAAAATTGTTGGCATTCACAAGAAGCACAACAATGTTACTGCCATAGAAAGTGGGATTTGGAGCAGTGTAAGAACCAAGAGTCCTTCTAGGTTGCTCAGGAGCATTAGGAATAGCAACATTATTTTTGTGATTTGGCTCCATAGTGATTTCTTCAGCTTTCTCTCGCAATTTTCCTTGAGACTTTCAGCAGCTCTATAAGCTCTAGTCTGCTGTTGGAGGCTTCTAACGGTCCTTTTAATCTCGAGATCAAAATCAAGAAGATGTTCCTTGTCCCTGTTTCTACTCATAAACAAACAGAAAAAAGAAAATGTGAGAATCTCTATGTCAGAGTGAAGAGATTCTCAGTAAGGTAAACTAAGTAAAAGAAATAAAATAAAATAAAATGAACTAAATAAAAGAGAAAAAATTTTGAAAATAAGGGGAATTTTAAAGTAAAAATTTTCAAAATTTCTAAGGAAAAATAAGAAAATAAAAAGAATAAAACTAAGGAAAATTAACATAAGAATTACGAAAATTAAGAGAGAAATTCAAACAAATTAAAGCAAGAAAACGTCTAATCTAGGTAATCAAACAATGGCTAGTTGTCAATCACAGTTAATCCTCCACAACGGTGCCAAAAATATTGTCGGATTTTGAATAGCACAAACTAATCGGCAAGTGCACCGGGTTGTACCAAGTAATAACTCAAGTGAGTGAGTGTCGATCCCACAAGGATTAATAGACTAAGCAACAATAGTTGAGTGATTAGGCTAGTTAGACAAGCTAAATTGAGTGGTTTCAAGTTCAAGTTGCATAAAACAGTAAATCAAAGAGTGTAAGAAAGCAAAGTGTGAACAGTTGGTGAAATTGATATGAGAAAATAGTTAAGGCTTTAGAGATGTTTAAATTTCCAGATTAACAGTTCTTATCAACTACTTTAATCAAGCAAGAATTCAATTCATAACAAACCTTAAGTGATTAAACCCTAATTCCTAAGTAATTTAATCTCATCTAACTCAATCAACCGCCAATTCCTTGGTCACTTGATTTAAATTTGAAGATTAAGTCCAATTCTAGTTTATTAACCACACAAACTCTAAGTACCCAAAAATAAGGAGATTATATATCACATATCCATTTAAATCCAGACAATTAAAGAGTTGTGAGGAATTGATTTCAAGTTTTAATTATAGTGATATAACTTTTCCAAGATTCAACATGAATTCAAATAGCAAAAAGAGTTATCTTCCAATATACTCTAATTCCTAGAATGAAGAACGAAATCAATTCTTGAATTCAAATCAGTGCATTGATTAAGAGTAGAATGACAATAGTATTAATCAATTAAAATAAACAGAGCTCTGATGAATGGGTTTTTGACGGTCTAGAATTCACAAATGAATTCTCGTCGAAGTATATTTTCTAAACCAGCAATAATCCTTTCATGCAAAAATTTTGTTTGTCACAAGTACAAACCCCTAATTATTCTAATAACTGAAGTATTTAAACCTCGGGTCGTCTCTCAAAGGAATTGCAGGGTAGTGTTCTTGTTATTGGCTATGGACATGTATATTTTGGGGTTTTAGATAGGAAACAAGAAAAGTAAATTACAATGGAAATCAAATGACAAAAAGGTCTTGGCAAGGTTTGGTGGTCAAGGCTCTCTATCCTTATCACTAACCACAATATGACAAAAAGGTCTTGGCAAGGTTTGGTGCGCGTCCCTTGAGTTTTTGCGATCCACGCGTGCGCGTCCCGTGCGCGTGCGCATGGATGAGCTCATCCCATTCTTTGGCTTTTTCCATGTGTTCTCCACTTTGCATGCTTTCCTCTTCACTTCTTTGATCCATTCCTAGCCTTTTCAACCTGAAATCACTTAACAAACAAATCAAGGCATCTAGTAGAATTAAAGATGGATTAAAATCATCAAATTAAAGGTCTAAAAGCATGTTTTCACATTTAAGCACAAATTAAGGGAGAATCACAAAACCATGCTATTTCATTGAGTAAATGTGAGAAAAGGTTGATAAAATACTCTAAATCCAACACATGATAAACCCTAAAAACGGGGTTTATCAAGCTCCTAACCTTAACAATGGGGGTTTAGTTGCTCATGGCTCGGAGAAAAACCTTGAGTTCTAAAAAGTGTAAATTACGGAATGAGGAAGAAGAGAAGAAGAGAGCCCGAAGGGCTGAATCTTTTCTCCTTTTTATATCTAATCCTAATTAATCTAGAATTAAAATTTTAAACCTAAAAATTATATTTTCTTAATTTAAAAGTTAAATTAAAAACTAAAATGAGCTTTTCGAGAGAGTTGTGGACGCGGGCTTGGCGCTAAACGCCGAGTAGTGGTGTTTAGCACCACCTTCGCAGAACTTTGGCACACTTTATGGCCCACCAAAGTTGGTCAAAAATCAAGTTTTTACCAAAAATCTCAATCCAAACCAATATTTCACACCCCCAAATAATACTAAATATGTTCAAAATAGTTACATATCCCTTCCATCTCTTCCACAACATACCAAATCTCAATTTTATCAATTTCATTCCAAACAATGCACAATCAATATATGATCATCATAAACTCAACCTCATCAAACAAAATCATCTAACCTCAATAAGTTCACATAGTTCAACTTATCATACAGTCATCTAACCTAAATTTTCACGTAACATTACACATTATCTACAAGAAACCAAAACCATACCTTGACCAATTCCTCCATAAGCTCGGAACACCCCAAAAGTCCTCAATTCACAAGCTTCAAGCCTCCACCAAAAGAATTTTCAGCACCCAATACTCAGCCCAAGCTTCCAACTTCACCAATTTTGGATTCAATTCACATATGTACCACCTAATTCACATCATTCACATCCATATTCTCAAATTTAATACCTAACCTCCTATAATTAAAGACTTGACAAGGGTTTTGAGTTTCTTACCATTACCCACGGATTATTTACACAAAGCCCATCAATTTTTTCAAGTTAATTCAATCCTAATACATCAAAACATCAAAATCCTCAATACTCAATAACTAAAATTTCAAATTTGAAGGCAAGAGTGGTTGGGTGAGTGATTCAGGTGAGTTTCGTGAAAAATAGATTAAGTGAAAAATAATGGTTAAGACGAGAGATTCAGGGTAAGTATACTTGTGAGAAAAATACTTCTATTAATGACGAATAAGCAATACATGAACTAATAATGAGGAATAGAGGTGGAGAACAAGTGTTGAGACCTCCACTAATGTCACAAGAGGATAAACGAGCTTTGTTTAAAGTGGACAGGGGTTGGTTAATGGTTGTTGAGTGTTTTGGCGGAACAGCCAAATGCCAGTTTTTACTCGTGAGGGTGATGAATAGAAATGATGAACAATGAGAGAAAATTTGGGGAGAGAAAAAGATGGGTTTTTTAGCTTCTCAACTTCAGAAGTGAAAAAGAAGGTAAAGATAAAAGGTTGCTTACAGAGGTGGCTTGAGGTCCTTTTTATAGTGTAAAACCATTATCAAGAGGAAATCCTATTGTTCAATGGTTTTTTAGTCTGATATTTGGTTTACTCCTTTTATCCCAAATATTTTTAGGTATTCGTGTCACCTCAAGTCTTTTCAACTGAAAAGGTAAGAAGTTGATTTTCACAAGTCAAACTAAAGCTCCTGACACGTGACATTAGTGGACATCTAGTTTGGTTTTCTTTTAACTAAATAACACCTTTACGCTCCAAATTAAACCAATCCATTTCCATCAATATAGTTCCCACTGAAGAAAAATTCAACTCCTCAAAGTGTTCTTCTGAGTTCCATCCTTTTACCCAATACCTTTAGGAGGAACTTGACTCTTTTTTTACCATGTTCTTAGGTCATTATAAAAATTATTTATGTACAAAAAAGGTTTATATGTTTAGTACACAATCATAAGCCTCCATGCAGTCTTTGAGGGTACAAAGTATTTCCTCAAGCTGCATTGAACTTTTTTGTACTCAAAAGAGCTATAATAATAAATTTTTTTTAACAAAATATCAAAATAATATATATATATATTTTAAAAACATATCATAACTCTAAAGAATCAAATCTCTCCTCTTTTATTTATTTTTTTGTTATAATGATATATATTTGTGTATATATGATATTAAAATATGAATATGTTTGTGTCATTTGAATGTACTCATAAAAAATGAATAAAAGAATGTTATTGTGCAAATATTTTAAATATTAATAAAATAAATAAATAAGATTAGTAAAAACATATATTCATAACTTATTTGTATGTACGTATGTATTTATTTTTTAAAGGTAGTGTATGCATGTGTACATAATATTATTATTATTTATTTATATATATATTTTAAATGAAGAAAGAGGGATGATTTGATTTAATATAATAATTTTATATATATGGAAATACTGCTGTGTAAAAAATGCCCTAGCAGAGATGATGAGAAACATGCTCTCCCCTATCCTTTCAGGTGTTCTCTCTCCTTATGTGTCTCTCCAAATTCAGGTACTCAAATTTAAAACGCGTCCAATTAAAAGAGTAAGAGTTTCTCCCCTTCTTATTTTCTTATAAGGAGAGAGAACACCTGAAAGGATAGGGGAGAGCGTGTTCCTCATCATCTCTGCTAGGGCATTTTTTACACAGCAGTATTTCCATTATCATCACTATTATCACCACCACCATCCAAGCCCTTTGTCTTCTTCAACAATTGGAAGTTTTTTTTAGGGCAAAGGACACTCCCACATTCAACTTCGATCTGTCTTTTCACTCTGTCTTCTTACTTGGTAAGACTCTTTTTCTTCTTTTCTTGCTTTTGTCCTCAGTGTTGCTCCCTTTTTTTCATATAATGTGTACTCCTATTTTCTTGTATGAGATTCTGACGCTTGAATATCTGCTATTGTATATTTAACATTTTTGGTATTATTCTAAATTTTGTTACTCTGAATTTGTGTGATTCTGAACTCTGATCATCATTCGTACTTTTGTTACTATGAATCCATGTTATTATGTTCTTTACTTCGTTCTCATTTAACCCCTTCCAGTCCCCATGTGTATTGGATTGCTAATTTTGGAATTAGCTATAGGGATTATCCAATAAAGGTCTTTCACTTTACAACTTTAGATGTTATATCCTTGTTTGTACATGTTCTCATTTGTATATGTTTCCAATGGCATCACAAAATAAAAGAAATTGAATTAAAAATTATAAGCAATGTTCATTTGTAACTATAAAATAGATATTTAAAAATAAATTTTTTTTAAAAAAAAATAACAAATTACTTATGAGTTAAAAATATTTATTCCGTTCTCCTTTTTTTTTATAGTATAGTCATAACTCATAAGTAATTTGTTTATGAACTTTTTCAATTAGAGCAATTTACTAGTATTCAATATTCGTATTCTTTCGAAGCTATAAACGTATAATATTGTGCTTGTTTGGGCGCCATTATTTTGATTAAAAAATATCTTTTTTCAATGAAAAAAGATATTTTTTTTATTTTTTAGCGTGTTTGGCAAATTTCGAGTAGTAAAAGTAAAAGCACTAGAAAAATCAGAAAAACATCTTTTTTTAGAAGCTGTAATTTACATCTTTTTTTAAAAGATATTTTTTTCTTAAAAAAAGATGTTTTTTATGTAATAAATAAACAAAAAAGTACTTTTATATTATTATATCCAAACATAATTGATAGATAAAAAGATCTTTTTGCATGAGATACCCAAACATAAAATTACTTTTACTTTTTCATAAGATCTTTTAAAAAAAGATAACTCAAAAAAAGATCTTTTCTTAGAAGCTCACCCAAACAAGCCCAATGTCTTGCAAAATTTTCATATGCTTCACCAAATGAAATATGATATTGTGAATATATGAGGAGTTAGTGGCCTTATCAAGTAAAGAATATGATGAATAATTTTCATACCTTTGCTTTTTGTTTCATTTGAGAACTCCTTGGTTGTTTTCTCAACATGCGATACTCTTTGACTTTTTCAGAATTTCTTAAGTGTTCTGCAATATTCTCCTTTATATTTTGAGTTGGTGTTCTTGGAAATCTTATGGTTGGGATTGTGATGATATTGGTACTCTTTCGTTTTTGCTATTAGTGCTGAGTATTTTTGTCATTAGTATTCATGTGTTCTTGATATTCACTCTATTTTGTTGTTGCTGTACTCCTTCTTTCCCCCTTTTTTAGGAACTGTTTCTTTTTGTTGTCATGTCTCGTGTGAAACTTGCTGAGATAGTGGATAGTGACCCGGAGGATTTTAGTAATAGTTTGGGTACCGACTCTTCTGTGGATGATATGGATGACGTTCCTCAAGAATATGCAATCGAGTTTTCTGAATCTGTCCCCCAACCTTGGGTTAAAGCATCAGATAAGAGGGCTATTTTTGTGGATCCTCCTCTGATTAAGAAACATTTTTTGGACCCTCCTTCCTCTGGTTCTCTATTAGGTATGGATAAAACTATGAAACCCGGCTTTTTCTTCAGATTGTAGAGTTTTGGGTAAATTTGTTGAGAAGCCTTCATATCAACTGGGTCCTGCTCTACTTCGTTCTCGGTTGAAGCACCAAGAATTTCCATGGACGTCTTTTAAATCTGAGGCAGCTATTCATGTGAATAAGGTTTGGCAAAAGTGGGTATTCACAGTGTTGTTTAAAGAGAATGGTAATTATGTGAGCAGATTAAAATTTGCTGGTGTTGCTGATGCACGGAAACTTGTACTTTAACAAATCTCCCTCGGCAAGTATACTGAATTGTCGTCAAGTAAAAACTCACAATAGAGTGAGGTCGAATCCCACAGGGATTGATTGGTCAAACAACTTTAATTGGTAGAATGCTCTAGTTGAGCTAAGCAGAAATTGGGTTGAGTATTGCAGGAAATTAAATGGCAGGAAAGTAAATTGCAGAAAATAAATGACGGAAGGTAAATTGCAGAATCTTAAATGGGAAAGGGGAGTTTAGCATGAAAGTAAATAGTAGAAAGTAAAGAGAATGGGTAAGATCAGAAATGGGGAGTTCATTGGGCTTAGGAGATGTTGCATTCTCCGGATCAAGTTCATTTTCATCTCTTCCTCAATCAATGCATTCATTGATCTCGTTGGCAATCTTAAGTGATTGAATTCCAATTCCTTGGTAATTCAATCTCTCAAATCAGATCAATAGCCAATTCCTTGGTCTAATTGCTCATGAGAAGAGATGAAGTGTGGTCACTGATTATACCACATGTATTTCCAAATCAAAGTATTGGGAGAATTATATGTCACCATATCCGTCCAAACCCCAATTTGGTCCAACATGAGAAAGCAATTCTAGCATGATCTCTTCATTCCTCTTCCAAGGTTCAGAAGAGATCCAAGTATGAATAGCTTCTTTTCCAAGATAACTACTCAATTGGATAAAGATTGAAAGCTTTCTAGTAAAATCAAGAGAAAAGAGAGAAGAAGGATAATGAAAACTATTATTGATCCATCAAATTACAACAGAGCTCTCTAACCCAATGAAAGGGGTTTAGTTGTTCATAGCTCTGGGAATGAAAAGCATAGATGGAGAGTACATTCTGAGAATTAAACTAAAAGTTGTAGAGAAAGTAAAATACAGAGAGTAATTCTAATAATGCAAAAAGCTCCTTTATAGTTCAAAGCTCTCCCTATTTATATTATTCGTCTGATCTTCTAGTTGGCTCTTCAAGTCTTGGATATGGGCCTTTGGATCTTGAGTTGAAGTAGTTATCTTCTTCAGTGGGCTTAGCTTTACTTGCAGAGAGAAAGTGTGAAGTAGGCAGGGATTCTGGCTTAGGACGTTAGTGGCGTTAACGTTAAGTGAAAGTGTGGGTTTGAGAACGTTAGTGACAATCATCTTTTTCACTAACGTCCTAACCCAAGGATGCTCCACGTTAACTTCAACGTTAGTGGCATCAACGTGACTACTAACGTTGCCTCTTGGTCCTTCGCACACGTTATTGGGACTTACCTTTTCCAATAACGTTGAGAATCCTCCTTTCTCCCTACTTAACGTGACCTTTAACGTAAGCTTGCCACATCTTCGAGAACGTTAGTGACACTTACCTTTGTCACTAACGTTCCAAAATGCCCCTACTTCCCACGTTAGAGTTCACGTTAACTAGGTTAACGTGGCTTCTAACGTGGTATTGCTAGCCATCTCCAACGTTAGTGACAAAGGTGAGTGTCACTAACGTTGACTCATCATCCCTTTTACTCACGTTAGCTTCCACGTTAATATTGTTAACGTGGGAGTTAACGTGGCTCATAGTGGCTCATCCCAACGTTAGTGACAAAGGTGAGTGTCACTAACGTTGGCGATTCTTTGCTCCCTCCACGTTAACTGAGTTAACGTGGCAACTAACGTGGCTCAAAGTGGCTTAGCTCAACGTTAGTGACAAAGGTGAGTGTCACTAACGTTGGTCATTCTTTTGTTTCCCCACGTTAGAGTCCACGTTAAATGAGTTAACGTGGCTCTTAACGTGGCCAATATGAGCTTGGTCCAACGTTAGTGACAAAGGTGAGTGTCACTAACGTTGGCTTCATTTTCTTCTTCCACGTTAACTACCACGTTAATGTAGTTAACGTGGCAATTAACGTGGGCTATGATGGCTTCGAGGACGTTATTGGCGATTACTTTTCTCATTAACGTTGCAAGCTAGCTCCCCTTCCACGTTAGAGGTCACGTTAGTTAGACTAACGTGGCTGCTAACATGGTTCTTCCTTGCTTCCTTTGTCCTGAAATCAAGCAATAAAGTGCATCAAAGTTCTAGTCCAAGTTATGAGACATGCATCATCCAATTTGTCATTCAATTCATGCATAATTCTCATGAATTCATATAAAAATCACAATGTTAGCTTGAATCAAGATGTAAGTGAAATTCTACCCAAAACTTGCTTATTTCTTAAGAAAGTGCATGAAACTACCCTAAAACCATAAAAAAAATGTCAGTAAAACTGGCCAAAATGCCCTGGCATCACAACACCAAACTTAAAGCTTGCTTGTCCCTAAGCAAGCACTGGAACAAGAGAATGATGAATGAAATGACAAGATGAATGAATTATTATTGTGGAAGTCATATTCTTGGTTTTATGGGGTTTCATGCATAGCAACTTAGGTTCATTCCTTTACTGGCTTTCAGACCTTTATCATGCCTTGGAATACTCACTTGATTGCACCCTTTGAGACTTTTATTTATTGATCCCTTTGTCTTTCCAAGATTCATTTCTTCCTTAGGCTAAGTGTTCTGTGAGGGGGCGACTCTTTAAGATAAGTTTTCAGCCAACACTCCCGAACCAGTTGGTTCAAGGTGCTAGGTGTTGAAACACCCCTAAGGACTTACTCCCTCAAGTCTCTCTCCCCCATACATGCACACCACAGGCACATGGTTTGTTATTTTCTTCCCTTGAGGTCTTGGTGTTTAGCACCTCTTTGGGTTACTAAATGTTCTGTAGCAAGGTTGCTCTTGATAGTGGATTTTCAGTTGATAATCCCGGGTTAGTTAACCCAAGTTACCAAGTGATGAAGCACTCCTAAGAACTTATTCATCCAAGTAGATCCTTGGTACAAGAGCACCACAGACACATCCCTCAAGATTCAAGCCCTTGGTGCCTAGCCTTATTCTTTATTAACTTTTCTTTCTTTTTCAACTCTTATTGTTATTTTCTTTTTTCTTATTAGGATCTTATTATTTAGCTAGTCTCATGGGGTGTGTTTCAAGCATATGATTTAGGACAGATAATTGCCTTCCTACCTTGTTGGTGAACCAACTTAGCTAAGTGATTACTACACCACAAATCTAAGAACTTACTCCACAAATTAAACTTCACTCTGGTCTTTCATAACATCTCTTTTTATTTAGCTTAAAAAGGACAAGCATACAATAAGCAAGATGGAATTGAAAATAGGCAATTTGACTAGCAATCATAGACCTAAGCAAGGAGAATGCTAAAAACAAAATTGAAAATTCTAAACTACCTTGGAATCATGTTCTATTTCATACATGATTTTCCTTATTTAAAACTTGAAAAAGATGGGACAGTGAGGGAACTCCACCACCTTTTAATCATGGGGTTGTCCATGCTCTCCTTCTTGCTTGTCCTCTTTGCGTCCACTTGTGCTTCCTTGTATCCGTGCTAGTCTGGCTCTTTTCCAGTCTTCAAGTGCCTTCCTTACTAATTCATGACTCTTCTCCACCCTTTCTCTTTCTTCTCGTGCTAACTCATCCTTCACTTCATCATATTTTGTGATTCCCGGATGTACTATAGGTATCTGTCTGACTAAGTATCCGAGCCTAGCTAGCATGTTTACATGATTTCCACTTTCACTCATGTAAACCCCTTCAGAGAATGCCCTGTGCTCGTCAAAGAGTTCTGCTTGTTCTATTTGTTTTCGATGCATCTCATGTATGTGTGAACCTTGATGTGCTTGGATGTTGATTAGCTTCTGGATAGATTCTTGTTGTTCATTTTGCCTTTGTTCTATCCTGTGGAAGGATTCACCCCATTGTTTTCCTTGTTCTAATTGCTGCTCCATCATTTGCTTCTGCCACTCCCCTTGTTGATTCATCCATCTCGAGAGCGATTCCTCTTGAGTTGGAATGTTAACTCAGACAGTATCTTTTTGAGTTCATGTTAGTGTGGCTAACGTGACCTTTAACGTAGGCTTGCAACATCTTCGAGAATGTTAGTGACACTTACCTTTGTCACTAACATTCCAAAATGCCCCTACTTCCCACGTTAGAGTTCACGTTAACTAGGTTAATGATGAGCGGATATTTTATACATTTTTTGGGGTTAATTTCATATAGTTTTTAGTATGTTTTAGTTAGTTTTTAGTTTATTTTCATTAGTTTCTAGGCAAAATTCATATTTCTGGACTTTACTATGATTTTGTGTGTTTTTTTGTAATTTCAAGTATTTTCTGGCTGAAATTGAGGGAGCTGAGCAAAAATCTGATTCAGGCTGAAAAAGGACTGCTGATGCTGTTGAATCCTGACCTCTCTGCACTCGGAATGGAATTTTCGGAGCTACAGGAGTCCAATTGACGCGCTTCTAATTGCGTTGGAAAGTAGACATCCAGGGCTTTCCAGCAATATATATTAGTCCATACTTTACTCAATGATAGACGACGTAAACTGGCGTTCAACGCCAGTTCCATGTTGCAGTCTGGCGTCCAGCGCCAGAAACACGTTACAAGTTGGAGTTCAACGCCAGAAACAGGTTACAGCCTGGCGTTGAATGCCCAAAACAGCCCAGGCACGTGAGAAGCTTTAGTCTTAGCCCCAGCACACACAAGTGGGCCCCAGAAGTGGATTTCTGTACTATCTATCATAGTTTACTCATTTTCTGTAAACCTAGGTTACTAGTTTAGTATTTAAACAACTTTTAGAGATTTATTTTAGGTATCTCATGACATTTTTTAGATCTGAACTTTGTAATCTCTGACGGCATGAGTCTCTAAACTCCATTGTTGGGGGTGAGGAGCTCTGCTGTGTTTTGATGAATTAATGCAACTATTTCTGTTTTCTATTCAAACATGCGTGTTCCTATCTAAGATATTCATTTGCGCTTAATTATAGAGAAGGTGATGATCCGTGACACTCATCACCTTCCTTAATCCATGAACGTGTGTCTGACAACCACCTCTGTTCTACATCAGATTGAATGAGTATCTCTTAGATTTCTTAATCAGAATCTCCGTGGTATAAGCTAGAATCCATTGGCAGCATCCTTGAGAATCCGGAAAGTCTAAACCTTGTCTGTGGTATTCCGAGTAGGATTCTGGGATTGGATGACTATGATGAGCTTCAAACTCGCGAGTGCTGGGCGTAGTAACAAACGAAAAAGGATAGTAAATCCTATTCCGGTATGATCGAGAACCTACAGTTGATTAGCCGTGCGGTGACAGCGCACCTGGACCATTTTCACTGAGAGGAAGGATGGTAGCCATTGACAACAGTGATTCACCAACACACAGCTTGCCATAGAAGGGACGTGCGTGCGTGAAGAAGAAGATAGGGAGAAAGCAGAGATTCAAAAGACAAAGCATCTCCAAAACTCCAACATATTCTCATTTACTGCATAACAAGTAACCTTTAATTCATGCTCTCTTGTTCATTTGCAAGTCAATTGATAACCACAAATTAATATCCTGACTAAGAGTTGCAAGATAACCATAGCTTGCTTCAAACCAACAATCTCCGTGGGATCGACCCTTACTCACGTAAGGTATTACTTGGACGACCCAGTGCACTTGCTGGTTAGTTGTGCGGAATTACATAGTGTGAAGTAATTTTCGTGCACCAAGTTTTTGGCGCCGTTGCCGGGGATTGTTTGAGTTTGAACAACTGACGGTGAATCCTGTTGCTTAGATTAGGAAAATTTTGTCTTTTGGGTCAGAGTCTTTTATATTCTTTTCAAAAATTTTTCAAAAAATATTATTTTTCTGTATTAGTTTTTAGTTTTTCTTGTTCTGTTTCTTTTCTTGTTTTTCATGTGCCTTTTCAGAACATTAGTTTTCAAAAAAATATTTTTTCTTAGTTATTAAAAATACTTCTTCAAAACAAGTGTTACATTTATAGCTCAATTGGCTAGAGCATTGGTTTATGTTCTTGATGATTGGGCACCGGTTCTATAAAAAATCTTTTTCAAAAATAATTTTTCTTGATCTTGTGCCAAACCTTAAGTTTGGTGTTTTCTTGTTAATCTTTCTATAATTTTCGAAAATTTTAGTTTGGTTTTCTAAAAATTTTAAGTTTGGTGTTCTTTCTTCATGTTCTTGTGTTCTTGTGAGTCTTCAAAGTGTTCTTGAGTTTTCCTTGTGTCTTGATCTTAAAATTTTTAAGTTTGGTGTTCCTTGGTGTTTTTCCTCCAAAATTTTCGAAAACAAGGAGCATTAGATCTAAAAATTTTAAATCTTGTGATATCTTATTGTTTTTCTCTTTCCTCTTTAAATTCAAAAATATCTTTTCTCTCTATTTTAAAGCAAATTTTCGAAATTTACTTTTAAAATTCAGATTTTTTTTTCAAAATTTAAAATCTTTTTTTCAAATCATATCTTTTCCAATCAAATCCTTTCAATCTTATCTTTTTCAAAACTTCCCAACCAATTTTTTCTCTCTCTCCATTTTTCGAAAATCTTCACCCATTTTTATTTATTTTATTTTAATTTATTTTATTTTCAAAATAAATAAATAAATAAATAAATAAAAATATATTTTTTATTTTACATCATCTCCCTTTCTCCATCATGGATCTAAGTGGAAATGAACAGTCCAGAAGGACTCTGGGGTCATATGCTAACCCCACTACTGCTTCATATGGGAGTAGTATCAGTATACCCTCCATTGGAGTCAGTAGCTTTGAGTTGAATCCTCAGCTCATTATCATGGTGCAGCAAAGTTGCCAGTATTCCGGTCTTCCACAGGAAGAACCTACAGAGTTTCTGGCACAGTTTTTACAAATTGCTGACATAGTACATGATAAGGAAGTAGATCAGGATGTCTACAGATTATTACTTTTTCCATTTGCTGTAAAAGGCAAAGCTAAGAGGTGGTTAAATAACCAACCTAAGGCTAATATAAAGACATGGAAACAGCTGACAGAAAAATTTCTGAATCAATACTTTTCTCCAAAACGGATGACACAGCTAAGGCTGGACATCCAAGGCTTTAAATAAGGAGATAATGAATCTCTTTATGATGCCTGGGAGAGATACAGAGAGATGCTAAGAAAATGCCCCTCTGAAATGTTTTCAGAGTGGGTTCAGTTAGACATCTTCTATTATGGGCTTACAGAAAGGGCTCAGCTTTCTCTAGATTACTCAGCTGGTGGATCTATCCACATGAGAAAGACAATTGAAGAAGCTCAAGGGCTCATTGATACAGTTGCCAGAAATCAGCATCTGTACCTAAGCAGTGACCCTTCCATGAAAGAAGAGGCTAAAACAGTAACTGCTGAACTCAGTCCTGTAGAACAAGCTGCTGAATTCAATCAGCAATTGGATTTTCTAACAAAGCAGTTAGCCGAATTCAAGGATAGACTACAAGAGACAAGGATGGCTAATATAAATATGGAAGTACAATTAAAGCAAACAAAGCAGCAGCTGTCAAAATAAATAACAAAAGAATGCCAAGCAGTTCAATTAAGAAGTGGGAAGACATTAAATACCCCACCTCAAGGTAGCAGGAAGCCAAGAAATGAGCAAACTATCCAAAATCTATCTGAGGACAGTAAGAGCCCGGAGAGAAATAATTCTGGCGCTAAAACGCCAGCGATTGGGTGGAAAACTGGCGCTGAACGCCCAAACCATGCTCAGGACTGGCGTTCAATGCTAGAAATAAGCAAGGAACTGGCGTTGAATGCCCAAAGGAAGCACAGTTCTGGCGTTCAGACGCCAGGAGCAGATGAGGAGTTGGCGTCTAACGTCACTCCAACTTCCAACCCTGGCACTCATATGCCAGTGAGGGATCAGACACACACAAATGCTGATGACAACCCCTCTAAAAAGGCTTCTTCAACCACTTCTGTAGGAAATAAACCTGCAGCAACCAAAGTTGAGAAGTATAAAGCCAAGATACCTTATCCCCAAAAACTCCGCCAAGAGGAGCAGGATAAGCAATTTGCTCGCTTTGCAGATTGTCTCAGGACTCTTGAAATAAAGATTCCGTTTGCAGAAGCACTTGAGCAAATACCTTCTTATGCCAAGTTCATGAAAAAGATCTTAAGTCATAAGAAGGATTGGAGAGAAACTGAAAAAGTTCTCCTCACTGAAGAATGCAGTGCAGTTATTCTGAAAAGCTTCCCTGAAAAGCTTAAAGATCCCGGAAGCTTTCTGATACCATGCATATTAGAGGGTAATTGCACTAAGACAGCATTATGTGATCTTGGAGCAAGCATCAACCTAATACCTGCATCCACTATCAGAAAGCTTGGTTTAACTGAAGAAGTTAAACCAACCCGGATATGTCTCCAACTTGCTGATGGCTCTATTAAATACCCACCAGGCGTGATTGAGGATATGATTGTCAGGGTTGGGCCATTCGCCTTTCCCACTGACTTTGTTGTGCTGGAAATGGAGGAGCACAAGAGTGCTACTCTCATTCTAGGAAGACCTTTCCTAGCAACCGGACGAACTCTCATTGACGTCCAACAGGGGGAAATAACCCTGAGAGTCAATGAGGATGAGTTTAAGTTGAATGCTGTCAATGCCATGTAGCATCCAGACACACCAAAAGACTGCATGAAAGTTGATCTTGTTGACTCTCTGGTGGAGGAGATCAACATGGCTGAGAGTCTCGAATCAGAGCTGGAAAACATTTTTAAAGATGTTCCGCCTGATCTAGAGGATTCAGAGGAATTGAAAGAGCCTCTGAAATTTCCTCAGGGAGAGGAAAAACCTCCTAAACCCGAGCTCAAACCATTACTACCATCCCTGAAATATGCATTTCTGGGAGATGGTGATACTTTTCCAGTGATCATAAGCTCTGCTTTAAATCCACAGGAAGAGGAAGCACTAATCCAAGTGCTAAGGACACACAAGACAGCTGTTGGGTGGTCCATAAGTGACCTTAGGGGGCATAAGCCCAGCTAGATGCATGCACAAAATCCTATTGGAGGATGATGCTAAGCCAGTGGTTCAACCACAGAGGCGGCTAAATCCAGCCATGAAGGAAGTGGTGCAAAAAGAGGTCACTAAATTACTAGAGGCTGGGATTATTTATCCTATTTCTGATAGCCCCTGGGTGAGTCCTATTCAAGTTATCCCTAAAAAGGGAGGCATGACAGTGGTTCATAATGAAAAAATGAACTGGTTCCTACAAGAACAGTTACAGGGTGGCGCATGTGTATTGATTACAGAAGGCTCAATACAGCCACCAGAAAGGATCATTTTCCTTTACCATTCATAGACCAAATGCTAGAAAGGCTAGCAGGTCATAATTATTACTGCTTTCTGGATGGCTATTCAGGCTACAACCAAATTGCAGTAGATCCCCAAGATCAAGAGAAAACAGCATTCACATGTCCATCTGGAGTATTTGCTTACAGAAGGATGCCTTTTGGGCTGTGTAATGCGCCTGCAACCTTTCAGAGATGCATGCTCTCTATTTTCTCTGATATGGTGGAAAAATTTCTGGAAGTCTTCATGGATGACTTCTCAGTATATGGAGACTCATTCAGCTCCTGTCTTGATCACCTGACACTGGTTTTGAAAAGATGCCAAGAGACCAACCTGGTTTTAAACTGGGAAAAATGTCACTTTATGGTGACTGAAGGGATTGTCCTTGGGCATAAAATTTCAAACAAGGGAATAGAGGTGGATCAAGCTAAAATAGAGGTAATTGAAAAATTACCACCACCTGCCAATGTTAACGCAATCAGAAGCTTTCTGGGGCATGCAGGATTCTACAAAAGGTTTATAAAGGATTTTTCAAAAATTGCAAAACCTCTGAGCAATCTGCTAGCTGCTGACACGCCATTTGTGTTTGACACAGAGTGCCTGCAGGCGTTTGAAACTCTGAAAGCTAAGCTGGTCACAGCACCAGTTATCTCTGCACCAGACTGGACATTGCCATTCGAATTAATGTGTGATGCCAGTGATCACGCCATTGGTGCAGTACTGGGGCAGAGGCATGACAAACTTCTGCATGTCATTTATTATGCTAGCCGTGTTTTAAATGATGCCCAGAAAAATTACACAACCACAGAAAAGGAATTGCTTGCAGTGGTCTATGCCATTGACAAGTTTAGATCATACTTAGTAGAATCAAAAGTGATTGTGTACACTGACCATGCTACTCTTAAATATCTACTTACAAAGCAGGATTCAAAACCCAGGCTTATAAGATGGGTATTGCTTCTGCAAGAGTTTGATATAGAAATAAGAGACAGAAAAGGGACAGAAAACCAAGTGGCTGATCATCTATCCCGAATAGAGCCAGTAGAAGGGGCGCCCTCTCTCTCTATTGAATTCTCTGAAACCTTTCCGGATGAGCATTTATTCGCCATTCAGGAAACACCATGGTTTACAGACATTGCAAACTATAAAGCTGCAAGGTTCATACCCAAGGCGTACAGCAGGCAACAAAAGAAAAAATTAATTTCTGATGCAAAGTACTACTTGTGGGATGAACCCTATCTCTTTAAGATATGTGCAGACAGAATAATCCGTAGGTGTGTGCCTAGAGAAGAATCACAGAGGATCCTATGGCATTGCCATGGATCACAATATGGAGGCCATTTTGGAGGTGAGCGAACAGCCACCAAGGTCTTCCAATGTGGTTTCTACTGGCCTACACTCTACATAGATTCCCGAGAGTTTGTACGTAACTGTGATAGTTGCCAGAGAGCTGGTAATTTACCTCATAGTTACGCCATACCTCAACAAGGAATCTTGGAGATTGAGTTGTTTGATGTATGGGGAATTGATTTCATGGGGCCTTTCCCACCATCATACTCAAACACTTATATTCTGGTGGCAGTTGACTATGTATCAAAATGGGTAGAGGCCATTGCCACACCCACCAATGATACTAAAACAGTACTGAAGTTCCTCCAGAAACATATATTCAGCAGATTTGGTGTCCCTAGGGTACTAATCAGTGATGGGGGCACTCACTTCTGCAACAAACAGCTTTACTCCGCCATGGTCCGGTATGGGATTCGCCACAAGGTGGTGACTCCATATCATCCACAGACAAATGGGCAAGCTGAAGTTTCTAACAGAGAACTAAAAAGAATCCTAGAACGGACTGTAAGTACCCGTAGAAAGGATTGGGCATGAAGCTTGGATGATGATCTGTGGGCTTACAAAACAGCATTCAAGACTCCTATAGGGACCTCTCCGTACCAAATTGTGTATGGTAAGGCTTGTCACCTGCCCGTGGAACTGGAACATAAGGCCTACTGGGCAACCAGATTCCTAAACTTTGATGCCAAACTAGCTGGAGAAAAAAGATTGCTCCAGCTGAATGAGCTAGAGGAATTCAGATTCACTGCTTTCGAAAATGCCAAGCTTTATAAAGAGAAATAAAAAAGATGGCATGACAGAAAGCTATCTTCTAGAATCTTTGAACCAGGACAAAAGGTTCTGTTGTTTAACTCTAGGCTCAGGCTATTCCCTGGGAAACTGAAGTCCCGGTGGAGGGGACCATATGTGATTACTAGTGTATCACCATATGGTTATGTGGAGCTTCAAGACATTGACTCTGATAGGAAGTTCATTGTTAATGGACAGAGAATCAAGCATTATCTTGAAGGTAATATTGAGCAAGAATGCTCAAGGCTGAGGCTAGATTAAAAAGCTCAACAAGGTCCAGCTAAAGACAATAAAGAAGCGCTTGCTGGGAGGCAACCCAGCCATTGGCATCACTTTCTCTAAGCATTTTTCCCTATTCTTGATTTTATTTATTTATATAAAGTTCATTGATACTAAGGTAAAAGAGTCAATTGCATAAGTTTACAGGGTTACAGAAGGATTCAGCACACAAAATAGAGAAAAAGAGCTCACTAGCAAGAAAACGCCAGTAAGAGGCACAATTGGGCGTTCAATGCCCAAAAGAAGCATCCACTGGGCGTTAAACGCCAGTAAGGATAGCTACCTAGGCGTTAAACGCCAGAAAGAAGCTCCTTCTGGGCGTTTAACGCCAAATTTACAGCATCCTGGGTGTTCAGAAAAACGCCCAGTGACAAAGGAGTTCCTGGCGTTCAACGCCAGAAAGAAGCAACAGCTGGGCGTTGAACGCCCAGGAGAAGCAGCAATTGGGCGTTAAACGCCCAAAACATGCAGCGTTTGGGCGTTTAACGCCAGGATGGTGGGGAGGAGGTAATTTCGTTTTTACTTCATATTTTTATTTTAATTTTAATTTTCATGTTTCAATTCATGATTTCTTGCATAAACATGTTACAAACCCTAATTTCTAAAATCCCTAATTTCTAAAAACCCTACTTTAAAAATATCAAATGTATCTTAATCCATAAGCACAAATCCTTTTTTTTCAATCCAATTCAACTCTTTTTCAAATTTTCAAAACAAATCTATCTCTTTTCATTCTAAAATCTTTTCAACTAATCAATATCTTTTTCAAATCTCCATATTATCTTTTTCAAAAATCCAAACTTATATTTTTCAAATATCTTTCATATCTTTTCAATTTTAAATTATATCCTTTCTTATCATACTTATTTCTTTTTAAATCATATCTTCTATCTTATCTTTCTCCTTATTTTCGAAAACCCACCCCCCTTCCTTTTTAAAAACACATTCGGCCTCCCTCCTCTCATCCACCATTCAACACTAGCTCTCCTTCTATCCCTCTCCTTTCTTTTCTTTTGCTTGAGGACAAGCAAACCTCTAAGTTTGGTGTGTTTATCCGTGATCACTAAACCATACCCACTAAGATCATGGCTCCTAAAGGAAAACAACCCACTCCAAGAGGCAAGAAAGAGAGTATTCCAAAATCACTTTGGAATCAAGGGAGGTTCTTAACCAAAGAACATTCAGACCATTACTACAAAATAATGGGTCTAAGATCAGTGATCCCGGAAGTCAAGTTCGATCTGAAAGAAGATAAATATCCAGAGATCCAAGAGCAGATTCGAAACAGGAACTGGGAAGTCCTAGCTAATCCTGAAACGAAAGTGGGAAGGAATATGGTTCAGGAATTCTACGCTAATCTGTGGCAAACAGACAGGCAGAGAATATCTGGAACTGCCCTCTATGACTATCGAACTTTGGTCAGAGGAAAGATTGTTCACATCCACCCTGACAAAATCAGGGAGATCTTTAAGCTACCTCAGCTGAAAGATGACCCAGACTCCTTCAATAGGAGAATAATGAGAACAAACAAGGGCCTGGATAAGATTCTAGAGGATATATGAATCCCTGGAGCCAGGTGGACCACCAGCAGCAAGGGTGTCCCAAATCAACTCAAGAGAGAAGATCTCAAACCAGTCGCCAGAGGTTGGCTGGACTTCATTGGGCATTCTATATTGCCCACAAGCAACCATTCTGAAGTCACTGTTAAAAGAGCAGTGATGATCCATTGCATTATGTTGGGAAAAGAAGTAGAAGTTCATCAACTGATCCCATCTGAATTTTACATACTTGCTAACAAGAATTCCAAGGATGCCAGGTTGGCTTATCCAAGCTTAATCTCTATGCTCTGCAAAGATGCTGGAGTAAAGATGGGAATAACAAAGTATATCTCAGTGGATCAACCAATCACTAAAATCACAATAGAAAAACAACAAATGCAGGATGACCCCACCAAGAGGAGGGCGCAAGAATTCCTCCCAGAAGTCCCTCAATTTGAATATTGGGAACAGCTTGAAGCATCTGCTTCCAAGTTGCAAGAATCTATGGACCAAATAAAGGAAGAACAGCAAAATCAAAACAGTATGATCTGCAAACTGCTCAGGGAACAAGAAGAGCAAGGGCGTGACTTAAAGGAACTGAAGCGTCAGAAGTTGTCTCTTGAGGGACCAAGCACTCCACAGACTAGAGGAACATCCACATCCCAAACTCAAGGTTGTTGAGCCCTAATCTTAGCCTTAACTCTGTAATAATTGTTCTTATTTGAATTCTACCTTAGTAGTTATAGTAGTAATTAGTAGTTATTTTATCTCCAATTAAGCCATAATTTATTTTTCTCATCATCATTAAACATGAAATAAAATAGAAGATTTCCTTTAGGATAAGGAGGCAATATTTTTCGAGTTTTTAATACAAGAAATTCTGATTAATTACATGTGGTGGCAATGCTTTCTGCCTTCTGAATGAATGCTTGAACAGTGCATATGTCTTTGGAATTTGATGTTCTTGAATGTTAAATATGTTGGCTCTTGAAAGAATGATAAACATGAGACATGTTATTGGTAATCTGAAAAATCATAAAAATGATTCTTGAAGCAAGAAAAAGCAGTGAATACAAAGCTTGCAAAAAAAAAAAGCAAGCAGAAAAAGCCAATAACCCTTAAAACCAAAAGGCAAAGGTAATAAAAAGGATCCAAGGCTTTGAGCATCAGTGGATAGGAGGGCCTAAGGGAATCAAATCCTGGTCTAAGCGGCTAAACCAAGCTGTCCCTAACCATGTGCTTGTGGCGTGAAGGTGTCAAGTGAAAACTTGAGACTGAGCGGTTAAAGTCAAGGTCCAAAGCAAAAAGAAGAGTGTGCTTAAGAACCCTGGACACCTCTAATTGGGGACTTTAGCAAAGCTGAGTCACAATCTGAAAAGGTTCACCCAATTATGTGTCTGTGGCATTTATGTATCCGGTGGTAACAATGGAAAACAAAATGATTAGGGCCACGGCCAAGACTCATAAAAGTAGCTGTGTTCAAGAATCAATATACTGAACTAGGAGAATCAATAACACTATCTGAATTCTAAGTTCCTATAGATGCCAATCATTCTGAGCTTCAATGGATAAAGTGAGATGCCAAAACTGTTCGGAAGCAAAAAGCTACTAGCCCCGCTCATTTAATTAGAATCTGAGCTTCACTCAAAAACTCTGAGATATTATTGTTTCTTGACTCATTTTTATTCTATTTTATTTTTCTAGTTGCTTGGGGACAAGCAACAGTTCAAGTTTGGTGTTGTGATGAGCGGATATTTTATACGCTTTTTGGGGTTAATTTCATATAGTTTTTAGTATGTTTTAGTTAGTTTTTAGTTTATTTTCATTAGTTTCTAGGAAAAATTCATATTTCTGAACTTTACTATGAGTTTGTGTATTTTTCTGTAATTTCAGGTATTTTCTGGCTGAAATTGAGGGAGCTGAGCAAAAATCTGATTCAGGCTGAAAAAGGACTGCTGATGCTGTTGGATCCTGACCTCTCTGCACTCGGAATGGAATTTTCGGAGCTACAGGAGTCCAATTGACGCGCTTCCAATTGCGTTGGAAAGTAGACATCCAGGGCTTTCCAGCAATATATAATAGTCCATACTTTTCTCAAGGATAGACGACGTAAACTGGCGTTCAACGCCAGTTCCATGTTGTAGTCTGGCGTCCAGCGCCAGAAACACGTTACAAGTTGGAGTTCAACGCCAAAAATAGGTTACAGCCTGGCGTTGAACGCCCAAAACAGCCCAGGCACGTGAGAAGCTTTAGTCTCAGCCCCAGCACACACCAAGTGGGCCCCAGAAGTGGATTTCTACACTATCTATCATAGTTTACTCATTTTCTGTAAACCTAGGTTACTAGTTTAGTATTTAAACAACTTTTAGAGATTTATTTTAGGTATCTCATGACATTTTTTAGATCTGAACTTTGTAATCTCTGACGGCATGAGTCTCTAAACTCCATTGTTGGGGGTGAGGAGCTCTGCTGTGTTTTGATGAATTAATGCAACTATTTCTGTTTTCCATTCAAACATGTGTGTTCCTATCTAAGATATTCATTTACGCTTAATTATAGAGAAGGTGATGATCCGTGACACTCATCACCTTCCTCAATCTATGAACGTGTGTCTGACAACCACCTCCGTTCTACGTCAGATTGAATGAGTATCTCTTAGATTCCTTAATCAGAATCTCCGTGGTATAAGCTATAATCCATTGGCAGCATCCTTGAGAATCCGGAAAGTCTAAACCTTGTCTGTGGTATTCCGAGTAGGATTCTGGGATTGAATGACTGTGATGAACTTCAAACTCGCGAGTGCTGGGCGTAGTGACAAACAAAAAAGGATAGTAAATCCTATTCCGGTATGATCGAGAACCTACAGTTGATTAGCCGTGCAGTGACAGCGCACCTGGACCATTTTCACTGAGAGGAAGGATGGTAGCCATTAACAACGGTGATCCACCAACACACAGCTTGCCATAGGAGGGACGTGCGTGCGTGAAGAAGAAGATAGGGAGAAAGCAGAGATTCAAAAGACAAAGCATCTCCAAAACTCCAACATATTGTCATTTACTGCATAACAAGTAACCTTTAATTCATGCTCTCTTGTTCATTTGCAAGTCAATTGATAACCACAAATTAATATCCTGACTAAGAGTTGCAAGATAACCATAGCTTGCTTCAAACCAACAATCTCCGTGGGATCGACCCAGTGCACTTGCTGGTTAGTTGTGCGGAATTACATAGTGTGAAGTAATTTTTGTTCACCAGTTAACGTGGCTTCTAACGTGGTATTGCTAGCCATCTCCAACGTTAGTGACAAAGGTGAGTGTCACTAACGTTGGCTCATCATCCCTTTTACTCACGTTAGCTTCCACGTTAATGTAGTTAATGTGGGAGTTAACGTGGCTCATAGTGGCTCATCCCAACGTTAGTGACAAAGGTGAGTGTCACTAACATTGGCGATTCTTTGCTCCCTCCATGTTAGAGTCTACGTTAACTGAGTTAACGTGGCAACTAACATGGCTCAAAGTGGCTTAGCTCAACGTTAGTGACAAAGGTGAGTGTCACTAGTGTTGGTCATTCTTTTGTTTCCCCACGTTAGAGTCCACGCACGTTAACTGAGTTAACGTGGCTCTTAACGTGGCCAATATGAGCTTGGTCCAACGTTAGTGACAAAGGTAAGTGTCACTAACGTTGGCTTCATTTTCTTCTTCCACGTTAACTACCACGTTAATGTAGTTAACGTGGAAATTAACGTGGGCTATGATGGCTTCGAAGACGTTATTGGCAATTACTTTTCTCATTAACGTTGCAAGCTAGCTCCCCTTCCACGTTAGAGGTCACATTAGTTAGACTAACGTTGCTGCTAACGTGGTTCTTCCTTACTTCCTTTATCCTGAAATCAAGCAATAAAGTGCATCAAAGTTCTAGTCCAAGTTACGAGACATGCATCATCCAATTTGTCATTCAATTCATGCATAATTCTCATGAATTCATATAAAAATCACAATGTTAGCTTGAATCAAGATGTAAGTGAAATTCTACCCAAAACTTGCTTATTTCCTAAGAAAGTGCATGAAACTACCCTAAAACCATAAAGAAAAGGTCAGTGAAACTGGCCAAAATGCCCTGGCATCAGTTGCTGAAGCTATCTGCACATCTGCAGGTTGGTTGTTCTCTACCATCCATCGTCATAATTGATTCTTATCATTTCTTTACTTTGTTGATATATATTGAAGAAGCACTAATTGATTTCTTCTTGGCAGGCTTGGGTGTTCAACGAAATAGATATGATATGAGTTTACTTTGGCAGAGGTGGTGTTCTCAGACTTATACTTTTCTGACTTCTTGGGGTGAATTTTCACCAACTTTGGAAGATGTTGTGGTTCTTCTTCAACTGCCAATGTTTGGCAGTATGGATCTCACTCTTCTTCGCCCGAATTCTGATATGCTTAAGCTTGCGAGACATCTTCAAACAAGTTTAAGTGACGCTGGTCGGTATGCAAAAGAGTTGTCCAAGAGTAGGTGTGTTAAGAAATCTTCCTCCAAGGATGAGCATTGAAAGACTCGTGGGTCCTCGAAAGGAAAAGAGGTGGTTGGCGACAAGCGAGATTCCAAGAAAAATAAGATTACTGTTAAGTATTCTTACTCTAATTGTTCTCGTTATTTCTTTGGTGATTTCCTCAATGGTGAGTTTGTTCCTACTAATGCTATTCCTTTAGATCTTAGGGAAGCTGCTTTTGTCGCTTATTGGTTAAGTAAATATGTGTTTTTGGGACCGGCAGATGAGTGTATGAGCCATGGGGTGTTTCTTTTAGCTTGCTTGATTGCTGGAGGAGAATGTCTGCATTGGCTTCTCTGTATCTCGGTAGTTTATATACGGGGCTTGATCAATTTTCCCAGCAACTCAAGATTGCTCATGGTCACTTTCTAGTATTGGCTTTCATTGACGAAATATTTCTTCAACTCTTCTTTTTGAGCGGTTCTCTTAGTTTGCTCCCATCTGTAGGCCCCCTACCATTCTTCCAAATAAGAAGGCAAGTCCTCGTGCTTGGATTTGGGGTTAAGCTCATCCTTCCAAATCTTTGGAGGATTTTATTGATTTGGAGGAAAATTTTTGTTTTCGCCCGTACGTAACCTCTTACCAGCCTGATGCATCGGTTATTCATCGTATATATTCTGCTTGTCTTGAACATGACCGCAATGATATTTCCACTGGCAAGGAAGGGGCCTATGACTTTTGGCTTCTGTGTACTTCTCCTACCCCCATTCCTGGTTTGATTGTTATGGATAGGGACTTCCATTGTGGAGCTTTGATCTGTCCAATGATCTACCGTCCTGATAGGGTAAGTCGCCAACTAGGGTGGGATCAAGATCCAAAAAATGTGGAGCATATTTTCTTTCCACCGGAAAATTTAATGAAAAAGGTTCTATTTCAAAAAGAACTCCCGGAGTACAATCCTTGCTTGGTTGTTCCTCTTGATAGGGATGGGAGAGTTACAATGGAGTATGTGGATTACCTCATGCGTATGAAGAAGCATATTAGGCAATATGAGGGTACCTCCGTTCCAGATGTCAGATCATTTGTTCCAGTTTTGATCAAGGATCCATATTTCATGACTGGCAACCTTTCTCCTTCGACCATTGCAAGTAATATCTTCTCTTTGTTGATTCTTGTTTTTTGTTTCTTCACTTCTTTTTCGTCTCTTTTTTTTGGGCTTTGTGTGTTTGACTGTTGTATCTTCTATGCTGGTGTTTTGTAGACTTGGACGCCAGGTGTTACAAACATCCACCTTCTTCAAAGAGAAAATCTGATGATTCGGTTGTTACTGCTGAAGTGGTCAACCACAGTAAAGTGGAAAGTTCAAATCTTAAGGTTGCAAAGAGGTCTCTTAAAAAACCGCCTAGGCCTTCCATTGATGCTACACTTTCACCAATTTCCACTGGCTCAGGAATTTCTTCTTCTTCGACAGCAAAAGCTAAAGGTTCTTCTGCCGTCGCTGCTTGCTTTGTTAAGTTATCACAGTCTCCTGGTAAGGCTGTGGTTAGCTTATCTAGTAGTGCTGTGACGCGTAGGTCTCATCGTCTTTTGGGTAAAATGAAAACAATTCCGAATACCCCTTCTGATCCGGTAAATGTAGGTGATGAGAACTCCCAAGAAAGGGTCAGTAGGGACTCTCCTAATTCATTTGTTGTTGGTGACGTCCCTGATGAGGGTACTACCCAAGATGTTGTTCGAGATGACCCACAAGCAATATCATGTGCTAAGAACAATGTTGACATTGAGCCTGGATGTTACATGCCAAGGGGATCCTACTAGAAGTGATGTTGCTCCTATCCGAACGGCATTTCCTGGTACAGGTATAACTATTTTACTCTACTTCTTCTTCTTCTTCTTCTTCTTCTTCTTCTTCTTCTTCTTCTTCTTCTTCTTCTTCTTCTTCTTCTTTCTTCTTCTTACGTGTTCCATTGTATTTCTTTTCATTTTTCAGGCATGCCAGCATTTTATAAGTTCTTGATGGAAAAAAGGTGTTTTCTTACATGTTTGTTTTGCTTTTCAGTTTATGTCCGTGATGAGTTTGAGCATTTCGATGGCGATGCGAAGAACTTGTTATCAGAGATTGCATCCCGGGCTCCTTCCTTCCTACTTCAAAATGACCTAAACTGCCTTTTCAAGAAGCTTGGGTATCAAGCCTTTCTGGATGCCTGTGATTTCTTTACTTCGCACTCCCTTGCAGACTTGTGGGGTACTCATTAAAATATGGTAGAAAATTATCTAAATAACCTTAAGTTGTTTAAATTTAGTGGTCGTTGGCTTGAAAATCTTTCTGCTAAACTAGAGCCTCCACCTGGGGTATCTGATCTTGCTAGAGAAGAATTGTTGTCTAAAGAGTATCACGTTCTCTCTTCTGATGTTTCTGCTCTTCAAGAAAAGGTTGACAAGCTTACATTTAAATTGAACACCATGAAGGCTAAGTTAGCCAGCATCAGCCTGGAACGAGAGCAATTGGCCAAGCATAAGGAGGCTGCTTCTTCTATGATTTCTTACAGTGATATTTTGTGGCTGTGATAGTTTTCTAGCATTTTATTTTGTAAAATATGTAACGCTTTGACAAAGTGTATTTTTGTCCTGCTATGACTTTCATTGTACACCTCTTTTTGGGTGTTATGTTTTTCCCTCTTTTTTTTATAATATGCATACTCTTCCAGGGATTTTACCTGCTTGTGAGATCATTTTATTTTGGATACACACTTTTTTTGCAGGGAGACGGTATGATTTTAAGAAGAGCAGGATTATCTACTGCTATTTTTTTCTCTGCCTTTTTTTTAGGCCAAAAAAGGAAGGTACCTAGAATTTTCTTGCTCTATTTATGCTCTCTCTTTTTTTTTTTAAAGGAGCTTAGAGGGTAGGATACTTCACTTTTTAGAAATATTTTATGCTGCAAATTTATTAAGATGCATCATTCACAACTTTTGAGTGAATGATTGCTAATGCAGTTTTTTCATGCATTGCAGGATGCTTGCAGACTAATATAACATAAACATTGGCTCTTGCTAAAGAAGCCTTTTGGAATTGAAATTCTAACTACTAAAGCTGAAATTAGGCATAGTACTTCTTTGACATACTTGAAATTGATGGGGCCAGTGGTTGTTCCCTGATCTAGGTCTAGCAGGATACAGTGTCCGTTGGAGTGTACTTTAGAAACAATGTAAGGACCCTCCCATTTGGGAGCCCATTTTGGCAAAGACATCTTCCCATTACTGCATCTACTAATTTTAGTACCAGATTACCCACTAGGAACACCCTGGGCCGAACATGCTTGTCATAAGCTAATGCTAGTCTCCGGTGGTATTCTTCTATCTTGCTTCCCACAACTTCTCTTTTTTCTTCCAATTCTTGCAAACTCGGCTTCATGATCCCTTGCTTCATCTAACAACATTCTGGCAATGGGTACTTCAATCTCTGCTAGCAGTACAGCTTCAACCCCATAAAACCAACGAGAAGGGTGTTACTCCGGTTGTTCCATGCCTGGTTGTTCTGTAAGCCCAAAGAGCAAGTGGTAGGTATTCACTCCAATCTTTATGGGCATCTGTCACCATCTTTGTGAGTATTTTCAAAAGGCTCTTGTTGGTAGCCTCTGCTTGGCCATTGCCTTGCGGGTAGTAGGGGGAAGACTTGTGATGTTTGATTTGGTACTGTTCAAGAACACCCCATACTCTTTGGTTAACAAAGTGGGTTCCATTGTCGGACACTAGAACGCTTGGCAGCCTGAACCTACATATTATATTTTCTTTGATAAATCTCACTACTGCTTCAGCATTTGCTTCCCTGACGGCCACAGCCTCCGCCCACTTGGTGAAACTTTTTGTTGCAACTAGAATCCATTTCTTTCCCATTGATGGGGGGTTGATCGGTCCCACAAAATCTACCGCCCATGTATGAAATGGGTATGGTGTTTTGAGGCTATTCTTCTGCACGCTTGGCGCATGTATCAAGTTTGCGTGCTTTTGGCATTGCGGACACCTCTTGGCCCAGTTGATTGCATCTTCCTTCATTTTTGGCCAATAATAGCCGATCCGGATTAGTTCATACCACAACGACCTTCCTCCTTGGTGTCTTCCACATACTCCTTGATGGACTTCTTCCAAGACTTTATCTTTTTCTTCATCTTAAACGTATTTCAGCATCTCCCCGGTAAAACTCTTTTTGAACAACTTACCTTCCTACAAGAAGTAGCGTTCTGATTTCTTCTTCAATCTCTCAACTTCTATTTTTTCTGAAGGCAATACTCCAGCATCGAGGTACTCTATGATTGGTTGTTGCCAATTGTGAACATTACATATCTGCGTACTTTCTCTTGTTTCTTAACAAGCCTGGCAGGAAGCTTGTAATTCATCACAATGAGACTTCATTTTCGGCCAATAAATACCCCACCTTTGGAGCCTTCAGTACAAACTGGGGCCCTCTTCTCCGCAAGTGGCTCCATTCAGTTGTTCTGCTTTTTCTTTCCCTTCCTCTTCTCCTACACATTTCATGAGGAGTCCATCATTGTTTTTTCTGAACATTTGCCCATTGAGGAGGCAAAATCCTCTTATTTCTTTGGTGATATTGAGCGTTCTGAGCTGTTCATGTATAGGCGTTCGCCAATCATTGGTTTTTTCTCCCACGGACATCCTTTCTTCTCTGGCAGAACTTTCAGCTACCCGATGTTCCAAAGCATGTTGTCCATTTTGAATAGTGACTCTACTCCCTAATGTTGCTAAAGCATCCGCATGCTTGTTTTCTATTCGGGATACATGCTCAAATGAGATCTTATCAAATACCTTCACCATGCGCCACACTTGTTCTCTACATAAGGCCAGACTTCTTTCCTTCGTGTCGTACCTTCCTAGGATCTGTTGTATTATTAGGTTGGAGTCTCCTTTGACATGGAGTTTCTTGATACTAACTTCTTGATCCATCTTTAGACCGAGCATTAGCGCTTCATATTCTGCCTCATTGTTGGTGCAAGAGAAATCCAATTGAAACATGAAGGACAGATTTCTTCCATGGGAGTCTGTAAGGACGACTCCTGCCCCTCCTTGAGGGTTCGAGGGTGTTCCATCAAACATGAGGGTCCATGTTTCCTCTTTATTGCAAGCATAAACAACCTCTATTGTTTCCGGAATCTGATCCGGCAACTCTTCAATCGCTGCTTTTTCAGGACATATTCACAAGAGGTCAGACAAAGCTTGGCTCTTAGTGGTGGTAGGTGTCACCAATTTTACATCATATTCGCTTATTAGGAGTGCCCAATGACTCATTCTTCCAGACAACATTGGCTTTTCGATTAAAAATCTGAGACCTTCATTTTTTATATGACTTCTACTTGGTGTGCTTGAAAGTAGTGTCGGTATCTTTGTGAGATGTACACCAGAGTGAGACAATGTTTCTCTGGTGAGGAGTATCTTTGTTCTGGCCCTTTCATGGCTCTGCTAACATAAGCAATGGGTTTCTCTTTGCCTTCACTTTCTTGTGCAATTAACCCACTAACTGTTTCTTCTCCTATGGCTAAGTATACCTTCAATGGTGCACCAGGTTGAGGGGAAGTCATGGTGTGAGTGGATGTGAGAACGTCCTTGATCTTGTCCATTATAGCTTGGTGGTGTTGTTCCCACTTAAAAGTGTTCTTCTCTTTCAACAAAGGTCTTAAGGGTCCTAAGAGCTCCCCTAATGCTGGTACGAACCTTCGAATGTACCCCAGCTTGCCTATTAACTTCTGAAGTCCCTTGATGTCTTTCGGAGGTTCCATGTCTTGGATAGCTTTAATCTTATCCTCGTCAGCTGAAATGCCTCCTTTGTGGACACTGAATCCCAAGAACTTTCTAGATGACACCCCAACGGCACATTTCATGGGTTCATCTTGAGTCTATACTTTCTGCATCTAGTGAACACAGCTCTGAGGTATTCTGTGTGTTGCTTCCCGGATGTTGACTTGACAACCAAATCGTCTACATAGTCTTCCACAAAGTCATGCATTATGTCGTGGAATATAGAAGTCATGGCTCTTTGGTAGGTTGCTCCAGCATTCTTTAGGCCAAAAGGCATGACAGTATAGTAAAAATTATCTACGGGTGTTTGAAATGCTGTCTTTTCTTCATCTCCCAGAGCCATTCTAATTTGGTTGTACCCGCTAAATCCATCCATGAAGGAGAACCATTCAAATCTGGCTGTAGCATCTACCATTCTATCAACATCTGGCAGAGGAAAATCATCCTTAAGGCAAGCTTTGTTTAAATCTCTAAAATCCATGTAGCACCGGATCTGCCCATTCTTCTTTTTCACTGGTACTATGTTGGCTAACCAAGAGGGGTGTTGTATTGGTTTGACGAATTTGGCTACGAGTAACTTTTCGATTTCTTTCTTTACTTGAGCTTCTATTTCGTTGGAGAATTTTCTAGGAGCTTGCTTGACAGGAGTTGCTCCTTTCCTCACAGCTAAATTGTGGGTTACCAGGTTTGGGTCTAACCTCAGCATTTCATCATAGTTCCAAGCGAACACATCTCTGAACTCTCTGTTAATAGCGCTATCAAATCCCTTTTCTCCTTCTCCCCTAGAGCTTTGCACACGAACAAAGGCCTCGGGTGTTCTTCAGTCCCTAAATCGATTTCTTCTAATTCTTCCTCCTTCTACTTTGATTCATCTTGGAATTGGAGAGGGGCATTTCCTATGTTTCTTTGCAGATGTTCTTTCTCTTGTATACTTACGATGTCTGGGCCAGGGGAGTTCTAGTAATTTTCCTCCGCTGGACCCCCGAGTTCCTATATGATACATGGTGCACGAAATTGTGATCCCTGGTAATGGCTCCAAAAACTTGGTGCTCTAATCTTAACTTATAATTTGTCACAACTTCGATACAACTAACCAGCAAGTGCACTGGGTCGTCCAAGTAATAAAACCTTACGTAAGTAAGGGTCGATCCCACGGAGATTGTCGGCTTGAAGCAAGCTATGGTCACCTTGTAAATCTCAGTCAGGCGGATTCAAATGGTTTTATGAATTGATAAGTAAAAGATAAATAAAATATAACTAAGATAGAGATACTTATGAAATTCATTGGTGAGAATTTTAGATAAGCGTATGGAGATACTTTCGTTCCTCCTGAACCTCTGCTTTCCTGCTGTCTTCATCCAATCATTCCTACTCCTTTCCATGGCAAGCTTTATGTAGGGCATCACCGTTGTCAATGGCTACATCCCATCCTCTCTGTGAAAAAGGTCCAAATGCTCTGTCACGGCACGGCTAATCATCTGTCGGTTCTCGATCATACTGGAATAGGATCCATTGATCCTTTTGCGTCTGTCACTACGCCCAGCACTCGCGAGTTTGAAGCTCGTCACAGCCATCCCTTCCCAGATCCTACTCGGAATACCACAGACAAGGTTTTAGACTTTCCGAATCTCAGGAATGGCCATCCATGGGTTCTAACTTATACCACAAAGACACTAATAACTCGGACTCGGTCCCCTGTATTAGATATCCAAGAGATATCCATTCAATCTAAGGTAGAACGGAAGTGGTTGTTAGGCACGCGTTCATAAGTTTAGAATAATGATGACTGTCACGATCATCACATCCATCATATTGAAGTGCGAATGAATATCTTAGAAGCGGAATAAGTTGAATTGAATAGAAAAACAGTAGTACTTTGCATTAATCTTTGAGGAACAGCAGAGCTCCACACCTTAATCTATGATGTGTAGAAACTCTACCGTTGAAAAATACATAAGTGATGAAGGTCCAGGCACGGCCGAGAGGCCAGCCCCCAAACGTGATATAAAGATGAAACTAAAGATGAAAACTCAATAGTAAAAAGTGCTATTTATACTAAACTAGTTACTAGGGTTTACAGAATTGAGTAAATGATGTAGAAATCCACTTCCGGGGCCCACTTGGTGTGTGCTTGGGCTGAGCTTGAAGTTTACACGTGGAGAGGTCATTCTTGGAGTTGAACGCCAGTTTGTAACGTGTTTCTGGCGTTGAACTCCACTTTGTAACTTGTTCCTGGCGCTGAACGCCAGACTGCAACATGGAACTGGCGTTCAACGCCAGTTTGCGTCGTCTAAACTCAGGCAAAGTATGGACTATTATATATTTCTGGAAAGCCCTGGATGTCTACTTTCCAACGCAATTAGAAGCGCGCCATTTGGAGTTCTGTAGCTCCAGAAAATCCACTTTGAGTGCAGGGAGGTCAGAATCCAACAGCATCTGCAGTCCTTCTTTAACCTCTGAATCTGATTTTTGCTCAGGTCCCTCAATTTTAGCCAGAAAATACCTAAAATCACAGAAAAATACACAAACTCATAGTAAAGTCCAGAAATGTAAATTTTAATTAAAAACTAATAAAAATAGACTAAAAACTAATTAAATAATACTGAAAACTATGTAAAAATAATGCCAAAAAGCGTATAAAAGAACATAGTTCCAACAAAGGGAACCCACGGACCATATTCTTCCCCAATCTGAGTTTTGCTTACATCTCGAATGAATTCGAGGACATATTCAAAGAAATTCTGACCAAAAGTGGGAATGATTTGCGGATTTCTAACAACTAAAATGGCTAAAACCAATAAGATAGCAATTACGACCCAAGAAGTTATAAGTACTTGGGCTTTTTAGGCTTTCACAGTTTTGGTTTGTATATTCATAATGATACCATGAGCGCTTTAGGGCGCCCCCAAGATAATATACCAATATTGGGGCTCATTACTTCAATCGAGATAATGAAAAATCATTTCGTCTTTTTAGTTGGAACTTTAGGGGGTTCTCTAAAAAAGATAGCAAAAAAAATTATTCCTAAAGTCGAGACTAAGAGGAATATATAAACCAATGCTTCCATAGATTTCATCCTGGTTTACAATCCTCCTAGCCATTATCCTACTGCAATAATTCTTGCTAAGAAGAATGCCCATGTTGTGGCAATTCCACCCAGAAGGTAATGGGTTACTCCTACAGCACGTCCCTGTACAATACTCAAGGCTCTAGGCTGAGTAGCAGGAGCAACTTTTAATTTATTATGAGCCCAAACGATGGATTCAATAAGTTCTTGCCAATAACCACGCCCGCTGAATAGAAACATTAAACTAAAAGCCCATACAAAATGGGCTGGGCATGCGAGTTTTATATAGCCCATTTGATATCTACGTATCCGAGAATCAACAAATTCTACCCCACATTGTTCGCAAAATTTTTGGTTGTCTTTTTTTTTCTCTCCGATCACTCGATAATTTCCACAAGCACAAATTCCACTTTTTACAGGTCCAAAAATTCTTTCGCAAAATAATCCATCTTTTTCAGGCTTATTAGTTTTGTAATGAAAGAACAAAAATCGAAAGCTCTGATTCAAAATTCTCTGGATTCAGCCCCACGTGAGGAATTGCCAAACCATTTAACCCTTCATCCATTCCAATATAAAGGATTAGTAAATCAAATAATAGATAGTCAATGGGTTGGTTTGAAAATCAACGAATTGCTGGTTGTAGAATATTATTCTCGTCAGAATAGTTATAGAACAGATATCGAAATGAAATAGATAGAATAAAAGAATATTTTAATAAAAAATAGAAGATAATAAAAAACAGAGGTTTGCGATGATTTTTCAATCTTTTATACTGGATAATCTAGTATACTTATGCATGAAGATAATGAATTCGGTCGTTGTGGTCGGACTCTTCTTTAGAGGAGGCGGAAATCATAAAATCTTTTAATAATTTGCAATCAATTCATTCCATTTTTTCCTTTTTCGAGGATAAATTTACATATTTAAAATTTTTCCGAACTATGCGTAAGTAGCGACGTAATTTCATAGAGTCATTCGGTCTGAATGCTACATGAAGAACATAAGCCAGATGAAGGAACAGGAAGACCTAGGATGTAGACGATCATAACATGAGTGATTCGGCGGATTTGGATTCCTATATATCCACTCATGCGGTACTTCATTGTGTGATATATTTAAGATCCATCTGTATAGATATCATACAAACTTAAATTGTTGCTTGTCCCCAAGTAACTGAAAATCAAATAGGATAAAAAGAAGAGAATATACTATAAATTCCAAAATATCAATGAAACTTAGCTCTAATCAAATGAGCGGGACTTGTAGCTTTTTGCCTCTTGAATAGTTTTGGCATCTCGCTTTATCCATTGAGGTTCAGAATGATTGGCATCTATAGGAACTCAGAGTTCAGATAGTGTTATTGACTCTCCTAGATTAGCATGTTGATTCTTGAACACAGCTACTTTATGAGTCTTGGCCGTGACCCTAAGCACTTTGTTTTTCAGTATTACCACCGGATACATAAATGCCACAGACACATAACTGGGTGAACCTTTTCAGATTATGACTTAGCTTTGCTAAAGTCCCCAATTAGAGGTGTCCAGGGTTCTTAAGCACGCTCTTCTTTTGCTTTGGACCTTGACTTTAACCGCTCAGTCTCAATTTTTCACTTGACACCTTCACGCCACAAGCACATGGTTAGGGACAGCTTGGTTTAGCCGCTTAGGCAGGATTTTATTCCTTTAGGCCCTCCTATCCACTGATGCTCAAAGCCTTGGATCCTTTTTATTACCGTTGCCTTTTGGTTTTAAGGGTTACTGGCTTTTTGCTCTTGCCTCTTGGTTTAAAGAGCTTTTGGCTTTTTCTGCTTGCTTTTTCTTCTTTTTTTTTCTTTCTATTTTTTTTTTGCCATTTTTTTTTTCTGCAAGCTTTTGTATTCACTGCTTTTTCTTGCTTCAAGAATCAATTTTATGACTTTTCAGATTATCAAATAACATTTCTCCTTATCATCATTCTTTCAAGAGCCAACATATTTAACATTCTTAAACAACAACTTCAAAAGACATATGCACTGTTCAAGCATTCATTCAGAAAACAAAAAGTGTTGCCACCACATCAAAATAATTAAACTAGTTTCAAGGATGAATTTGAAATCATGTACTTCTTGTTCTTTTGTTTTTAAAACATTTTTCATTCAAGAGAGGTGATGGATTCATATTCACTACTTTAAGGCATAGACACTTAAATACTAATGATCATGTAATAAGACACAAACATAAATAAACATAAAGCTCAAAAATCGAAAAACAGTAAATTTAAGAACAAGGAATGAGTCCACCTTAGTGATGGTGGCGTTTTCTTCTTGAGGAACCAATGATGTCCTTGAGCTCTTCTATGTCTCTTCCTTGTCTTTGTTGCTCCTCCCTCATAGCTCTTTGATCTTTTCTAATTTCATGGAGGATGATGGAGTGCTATTGGTGCTCCTATCCTTAGTTGCTCCCAATAATTGTGTGGAGGAAAATGTATCCCCTGAGGTATCTCAGGGATCTCTTGATTTGCAGTCAAATGTTCTACCACTGAGCTATAGACCCTTGAGATGAATCTCTCCATCTCCTATGACTCAGAGGTGGAAGCTTTTGTCTTCCCTTTCCTCTTTCTAGAGGTTTCTCTGGCCTTAGGTGCCATCAATGGTTATGGAAAAACAAAAAAAGCTATGCTTTTACCACACCAAACTTAGAATGTTGCTCGCCCTCGAGCAAAAGAAGAAAGAATAGTAGAAGAAAAAGAAGATATGGAGGAGATGGAGGGATGTGTGTATTCGGCTATATGGGTGGGATTGGGTGGGAAAAGAGATTTTGAGTTTTGAAGGTAGGTGGGGTGTATGGATGTGAGTGGTGAAGAGGTAATGGGGAAGAGAGATTGAGGTGATTGGTGAAGTGTTCTTGGGAAAGGGTGATATAGGATTATGAGGAGGAAAGGTGAGTGGAGGTATGTGGGGATCCTATGGGGTCCACAGATCCTGAGGTGTCAAGGATTTACATCCCTGCACTAATTAGGCATGTAAAATGCCTTTGCATGCATTTCTGGCGTTTAAACGCCGAAGTGATGCTTGTTCTGGGCGTTCAACGCCCATGTGCAGCATATTTCTGGCGTTGAACGCCAGCTCCATGCTTGTTTCTGGCGTTCAGTGCCAGCTCCATGCTCTGTTCTGGTGTTGAACGCCAACCAGATGCTCCTTACTGGCGTTTGAACGCCAATGAGTCCTTCCTCCAGGGTGTGATTTTTCTTCTGTTGTTTTTTATTCTGTTTTTAATTTTTGTATTTATTTTGTGACTTCACATGATCATCAACCTATTAAATCATGACATAACAAAGAGAAACAAAAATAAAATATATTAAATAATATTGGGTTGCCTCCCAACAAGCGCTTCTTTAATGTCAATAGCTTGACAGTGGGCTCTCACTGAACCACACAGGTGATTAGGTCAATTTTATAGATTCCCAACACCAAACTTAGAGTTTGTATGTGGGGATTCAACACCAAACTTAGAGTTTGGCTGAGGCCTCCCAACACCAAACTTAGAGTTTGACTGTGGGGGCTTTAGTTGACTCTGTAGTGAGAGAAGCTTTTCATGCTTCTTCTCCATAGTTACAGAAGGAGATACTTGAGTTTTAAACACAAGGTTGTCCTCATTTAGTTGAAGGACCAACTCTCCTCTTGTCCACATCAATCACAGCTCTTGCTGTGGCTAGGAAGGGTCTTCCAAGGATGATGGATTCATCCTCATCCTTCCCAGTATCCAAGATTATGAAATCAGCAGGGATGTAAAGGCCTTCAACCTTTACTAACATGTCCTCTACTTGTCCATAAGCCTATTTTCTGGAATTGTCTGCCATCTCTAATGAGATTCTAGCAGCTTGTACCTCAAAGATTTCCAGTTTCTCCATTACATAGAGCCTTCTCAAAGGTCATGGTGCCTATGGTACAAGGTATTAGGAACTTTCCAGGATCCTGTTTCTTCTGAGGCAATCTCAGTAGATCCAATGAATTTAGTTCATTGGTGAACAGGGGAGGTTCATCTCCCCAAGTCTCATTACCAAATAAATTGGCATTCAGCTTCATGATTGCACCAAGGAACTTGGCAACTTGCTCTTCAGTAATATCCTCATTCTCTTCAGAAGAGGAATACTCACCAGAGCTCATGAAGGGCGTAAGGAGGTTTAATGGAATCTTTATGGTCTCTAGATGAGCCTCAGATTCTTTTGGTTCCTCAAAGGGAAACTCCTTATTGATCACTGGACATCCCAGGAGGTCTTCCTCACTGGGATTCACGTCCTTCTCCTCTCTTGTGGGTTTGGCCATGATGGTCAATTCAATGGCCTTGCACTCTCCTTTTGGATTTTCTTCTGTATTGCTTGGGAGAGTACTAGGAGGGATTTCAGTGATCCTTTTACTCAGCTGGCCCACTTGTGCTTCCAAATTTCTAATGGATGACCTTATTTCATTCATGAAACTCAGAGTGGCCTTAGATAGATCAGAGACTAAATTTGCTAAGCTAGATGGATTTTGCTCAGAATTCTCTGTCTGTTGCTGAGTGGATGATGGAAAAGGTTTACTATTGTTAAACCTGTTTCTTCCACCATTATTAAAGCCTTGTTGAGGCTTTTGTTGATCCTTCCATGAGAAATTTGGGTGATTTCTCCATGAGGGGTTATAGGTGTTTCCATAAGGTTCACCCATATAATTTACCTCTGCTATTGCAGGGTTCTCAGGATCATAAGCTTCTTCTTCAGAAGATGCCTCTTGAGTACTGTTGGATGCAGCTTGCATTCCATTCAGACTCTGAGAAATCATATTGACTTGCTGAGTCAATATTTTATTCTGAGCCAATATGGCATTCAGAGTATCAATTTCAAGAACTCCCTTCTTCTGAGGCGTCCCATTATTCACAGGATTCCTCTCAGAAGTGTACATGAACTGGTTATTAGCAACCATGTCAATGAGTTCTTGAGCTTCTGCAGGCATTTTCTTTAGGTGAATGGATCCACCTGCAGAAGTATCCAATGACATTTTAGCTAATTCAGACAGACCATCATAGAATATATCCAGGATGGTCCATTCTGAAAGCATGTCAGAAGGACACTTTTTGGTCAGTTCCTTGTATCTCTCCCAAGCTTCATAGAGGGATTCACCTTCTTTCTGTCTGAAGGTTTGAACGTCCACTCTAAGCTTACTAAGCTTTTGAGGAGGAAAGAACTTGGCTAAGAAAGCCTTGACCAGCTTATCCCAAGAGTTCAGGCTATCCTGAGGTTGGGAGTCCAACCATATTCTAGCTCTGTCTCTTACAGCAAACGGGAAAAGCATAAGCCTGTAGACCTCGGGATCAACCCCATTGGTCTTAACAGTATCACAGATTTGCAAGAATTTAGTCAAGAACTGAAAAGGATCTTCAGATGGAAGTCCATGAAACTTGCAGTTTTGTTACATCAGAGAAACTAATTGAGGTTTCAGCTCAAAATTGTTTGCTCCAATGGCAGGAATGGAGATGTTTCTTCCATGTAAATTGGAATTAGGTGCAGTAAAGTCACCAAGCATCCTCCTTGCATTATTGTTGTTAGGTTCGGCTGCCATCTCCTTTTCTTGTTCAAAAATTTCAGTAAGGTTGTCTCTGGATTGTTGTATTTTAGCTTCTCTTAGTTTCCTCTTCAGAGTCCTTTCAGGTTCTGGATCAGCTTCAACAAGAATGTCCTTTTCCTTGTCCCTGCTCATATGAAAGAGAAGAGAACAAGAAAATAAGAGGAATCCTCTATGTTACAGTAAAGAGGTTCCTTATTGTTAGTAGAAGAAGAAAGGGAATAAGAGTGAAGAAGAATGGATAATCCAAACACAAGGGTGAGGATAGGAGCAGAGATATGAGATGAAGAGAAGTGTTAGTAAGTAATTAAATAAATAGCAGAAGATGAGAGAGAGAAATTTTCGAAAATAATTTTTGAAAAGGAGTTGATGATTTTCGAAAATTTAAAAGGAAAATAAAATTAAAATTAAAATTTAAAATAATTAATTAATTAAAAAGAATTTTTGAAAAAAAAGAGGGAGGTATTTTTGAAAATTAGAGAGGGAAGAGTAGTTAGGTGGTTTTCAAAAAAATAGGAAACAAACAAAAAGTCAATTAGTTAGTTGAAAAAGATTTGAAAATCAATTTTGAAAAGATAAGAAGATAAAAAGTTAGAAAAGATATTTTAAAAAGATATGATAGAAAGATATGATTAAAATTAGTTTTGAAAAAGATTTGAATTTTAAAATCAAAATTACTGACTTGACTCACAAGTAATCACAAGATATGATTCTAGAACTTAAAGTTTGAATCTTTCTTAACAAGTAAGTAACAAATTTGAAATTTTTGAATCAAAACATTAATTGTTGATAATATTTTCGAAAATTATGAGATAAAATTAAGAAAAAGTTTTTTGAAAAATATTTTTAAAATTTTCGAAAATAAATAAGAAAAATGAAAAAGATTTAATTTTTGAAAAAGATTTTGAAAAAGATAAGATTTTCAAATTGAAAATTTGATTTGACTCATAAGGAACAACTAGATTTTTAAAAATTTTGAACAAGTCAATCCAAATTTTCGAAATTTATGAGTAAAAAGGGAAATATATTTTTTTGATTTTTGAATTTTTTAATTATGAGAGAGAAAAACATAAAAAATGACTCAATGCATGAAAATTATGAATCAAAATACATGATGCATGCAAGAACACTATGAATGTCAAGATGAACACCAAGAACACTTTGAAGATCATGATGAACATCAAGAACATATTTTTGAAAAATTTTTTATGCAAAGAAAACATGCAGGACACAAAACTTAGAAATCTTTAATGCTTAGGAACTAACAAATTAAAAATGCATATGAAAAACAAGAAATGACACAAAATAAGAAAACATCAAGATCAAATAAGAAGACTTACCAAGAACAACTTGAAGATCATGAAGAACACTATGAATGCATGAATTTTCAAAAAATGCATAATTTTTAGAAAAAATGCAATTGACACCAACTTAAAAATTGACTCAAGACTCAAACAAACAACATAAAATATTTTTTATTTTTATGATTTTATTAATTTTTTTTTTGGATTTTTGTATATTTTTATTTTATTTTTTTTTTTTTGAAAACATATAGGAAAAAGGAAGCAATGAATTCAAAGTCCTCAATCAAGATTCCAGGAATCATACCAGGTTAGTCTAAAGCTTGATGGCCAGCCAAACTTCAGCATACCAATTTGAAACTTTAGAATTCATTCTTAAAAATTTTAAAATAATTTTCGAAAACAAAGGGAAAAAAATTTTTTGAAAGATTTTTGAAGAAAAATTTTTTTTTTTAAAATAAAACAAAAATAAAATTACCTAATCTGAGCAACAAGATGAAACGTCAGTTGTCCAAACTCGAACAATCCCCGGCAACGGCGCCAAAAACTTGGGGCACGAAATTGTGATCCCTGGTAATGGCTCCAAAAACTTGGTGCTCTAATCTTAATTTATAATTTGTCACAACTTCGATACAACTAACCAGCAAGTGCACTGGGTCGTCCAAGTAATAAAACCTTACGTGAGTAAGGGTCGATCCCACGGAGATTGTCGGCTTGAAGCAATCTATGGTCACCTTCTAAATCTCAGTCAGGCGGATTCAAATGGTTTTATGAATTGATAAGTAAAAGATAAATAAAATATAACTAGGTAGAGATACTTATGTAATTCATTGGTGAGAATTTCAGATAAGCGTATGGAGATGCTTTCGTTCCTCCTGAACCTCTGCTTTCCTGCTGTCTTCATCCAATCATTCCTACTCCTTTCCATGGCAAGCTTTATGTAGGGCATCACCGTTGTCAATGGCTACATCCCATCCTCTCTGTGAAAAAGGTCCAAATGCTCTGTCACGGCATGGCTAATCATCTGTCGGTTCTCGATCATACTGGAATAGGATCCATTGATCCTTTTGCGTCTGTCACTACGCCCAGCACTCGCGAGTTTGAAGCTCGTCACAGCCATCCCTTCCCAGATCCTACTCGAAATACCACAGACAAGGTTTTAGACTTTCTGGATCTCAGGAATGGCCATCCATGGGTTCTAACTTATACCACGAAGACACTAATAACTCGGACTCGGTCCCCTGTATTAGATATCCAAGAGATATCCATTCAATCTAAGGTAGAACGGAAGTGGTTGTCAGGCATGCGTTCATAAGTTGAGAATGATGATGACTGTCAAGATCATCACATCCATCATATTGAAGTGCGAATGAATATCTTAGAAGCGAAATAAGTTGAATTGAATAGAAAAACAGTAGTACTTTGCATTAATCTTTGAGGAACAGCAGAGCTCCACACCTTAATCTATGGTGTGTAGAAACTCTACCGTTGAAAAATACATAAGTGATGAAGGTCCAGGCATGGCCGAGAGGCCAGCCCCCAAACGTGATCTAAAGATGAAACTAAAGATGAAAACTCAATAGTAAAAAGTCCTATTTATACTAAACTAGTTACTAGGGTTTACAGAATTGAGTAAATGATGTAGAAATCCACTTCCGGGGCCCACTTGGTGTGTGCTTGGGCTGAGCTTGAAGTTTACACATGGAGAGGTCATTCTTGGAGTTGAACGCCAGTTTGTAGCGTGTTTCTGGCGTTGAACTCCACTTTGCAACTTGTTTCTGGCGCTGAACGCCAGATTGCAACATGGAACTGGCGCTGAACGCCAGATTGCAACATGGAACTGGCGTTCAACGCCAGTTTGCGTCATCTAAACGCGAGCAAAGTATGGATTATTATATATTGCTGGAAAGCCCGGGATATCTACTTTCCAACGCAATTAGAAGCGCGCCATTTGGAGTTCTGTAGCTCCAGAAAATCCACTTTGAGTGCAGGGAGGTCAGAATCCAACAGCATCTGCAGTCCTTCTTTAACCTCTGAATCTGATTTTTGCTCAGGTCCCTCAATTTCAGCTAGAAAATACCTGAATTCACAGAAAAATACACAAACTCATAGTAAAGTCCAGAAATGTGAATTTTAATTAAAAACTAATAAAAATAGACTAAAAACTAATTAAATGATACTTATAACTATGTAAAAACAATGCCAAAAAGCGTATAAATTATCCGCTCATCAATACACCACCTATATCCTCCACCTGGGAGAATTTCCTTACGAAGCCCTAGGTCTTCGATTGTTGTTGCTTGTTTTTTGGTGTTTTCTTTTGGTGCTTCCTCCATCAGGGTGTTCTTTCGTACTGCCTTTTGTCTGGATGTTCCGATGGCGCATTCCCGCACAAGCCTTATTTTGTTGACCCCTGGAAACACAAGCTCTTCATAAAAACTCACATCCACTAAATGTGCTTCTCCTGCATCAAAGGGTGTTACAGTGGCTAAGATACTAATATCCTTCCCCCTCCAGCTAGACTTTATGTATTGATGCCAACTTGAAGGAACGCACCGATGTAAATGAATCCATGGACGTCCGAGTAGGATGTGGTAGCTAGAGCTTCCATCCACCACATGAAACTTATTATTGGTCTTTATGGGGTCAACTTCCAAGACAGCATTAACACACCCTCTAAATTTCTGACCCACTCCATTGAAAGCATTGAACCCTACTTGAGTAGGCCTTATCTGATCAGCAGAACCTCCCATTTCTAGAAATATATGGGTGGGTATGATATTTACCCCCGATCCAGCATCCACCAAGGCCCTTCTGACCTTCATGCCTTCTACCACTGCTTCCACGTACAATGGTTTATTATGGTAGAACTCCCCATTGAATGAGTCAGGGTCCCGAAACACCAGGGCCTTTGCATGGGCCTTTGCTAATCTTGAGAGCGGAGTGTTGACGCCCCCAAAACTTTTTTAATGCTTCTGAACGACTTATTAGAGCTCTAGCCACCTCTTTCTGAATGTGGGGTTCCAAGCCAAGTTGGTTGAACATTATTCTACAACCTCGAAACTTCAAAAGACCTCTTGTCAACGTGTCTTCATCCAAGGACTCCTCCATGGTGACCATCTCTTCTGCATTACCTCTCCTTCAACGCCTATCATGTTGAGAAAAAGGAGTGCTTTTTACACCTTAGTTTTGTTCTCTATTTAGGAGTATCTTTCCTTCCTTCACTTGCCTATGAAATATCATCCTCACCACATAACAATCAGTCAACCCATGGCTCTTATTTCAGTGCACCATGCAATATCTTGCATCTCTCAAGTCTTCAGGTGTTGGTGGCTCTCTATCTGTTATGGGGTTTAATGTTCCATCCTCAAACCATCCATTTACGACAACCATGGCCTGAGCTCTGGAGAGAGGTAGCGGGGGTGGAGGACTGTTTCTCTTAGCACCCCTAGAATAGGAACTCCTTTTGCCCCTGCCATCAGCGGCACACACCTCCAGAGTGGAAACTTCTTTAGATCTCCTTCCATTGTGCTTCATTGCCTCGACTATGTCAGATGCTCTCTTTAAGAGCTCAGAGAAAGTGTTTATGTTGTTCATAGAAAGATAAATTTGGGATCCATCTTCTACATTTCTAATACACCTGTACACCAATTGTGGCTCTAGGAGAGTGTCTATACAAAGTAAAGCTTGATCTCTGTATCTCTTGATGAATGCTACCAATCCTTCTCCTTGTCTCTGTTTTACTCTCCCCAGGTCCATGATGTGCATAGAGGGTTCCTCTTCTAGGAACTTGTTGCAAAACTCCGTCACTAATTACTCCCAAGTGTTGATGCTATTGGCTTTCAACTTGCAATACCATGTGAACGTCTTTCCGATCAGTGATTTTGAGAACTCCTTGATCTTGAGCTCCTGGTGGTTCCTGAACACTCCAAGGTCATCCAAGAATGACAGGATGTGTTCTTTGGCACTTTCGGCACCATCAAATTTACGAAAGGTTGGCGGTTGGTACCCCTTAGGATAGGGTTTTACCAAAATATGATGCGCGAATGGTGGACTTATCTCCCAAGTGGGTTCACTTTCTTCTCCCTTGCCTTTTAGAATATGCGCCAACTCCCTACGAGTGACCGGGGTGTTCTCGTCTTCCTCCATATTCTCCTGATTCGCGAATGGAGGCGGTGAGGAGGTTCTATACCTCGTTTGATCCCTAGACATAATTTCTGTGATCAAAGCTTGCATCTTTGTTTGGTTGTCTATCATATAGTTGTACACGTGAGCAGGGATGGTTACATGAGTGTGCATGTCAGCGGTACCTCCAGCATGGGGTGTGAAGAAATTCGCATAGGCATGAGCTCCTCCTCCTCCTGCACCCAGATTCTGCTGCTCCATGTGTTCTTCTTCTTGGTTGTGCCTGTCCTCATCTTGAGGTGATCCCAAGCTGAGGTTGATGTTCTGTGGGGTTATTGAACGTTGCTTAGGTGGTCGATTCTGCCCAGGATGAGTATTGCTAAATTTAGCCATCACGTCAAAGTGTTCCTCCCCAGTGGAGTCGCCAGGTGATTCGGGTGAGTTTCGTGAAAAATAGATTAAGTGAAAAATAATGGTTAAGATGAGAGATTCAGGGTAAGTATACTTGTGAGAAAAACACTTCTATTAATGACGAATAAGCAATACATGAACTAATAATGAGGAATAGAAGTGGAGAACAAGTGTTGAGACCTCCATTAATATCACAAGAGGATGAACGAGCTTTGTTTAAAATGGACAGGGGTTGGTTAATGGTTGTTGAGTGTTTTGGTGGAACAGCCAAATGCCAGTTTTTACTCGTGAGGGTGATGAATGGAAATGATGAACAATGAGAGGAAATTTGGAGAGAGAAAAAGATGGGTTTTTTAGCTTCTCAGCTTCATAAGTGAAAAAGAAGGTAAAGATAAAAGGTTGCTTATAGAGGTGGCTTGATGTCCTTTTTATAGTGTAAAACCATTATCAAGAGAAAATCCTATTGTCCAATGGTTTTTTAGTCTGGTATTTGGTTTACTCCTTTTATCCCAAATATCTTTAGGTATTTGTGTCACCTCAAGTCTTTTCAACTGAAAAGGTAAGAAGTTGATTTCCACAAGTTAAACTAAAGCTCATGACACGTGACATTAGTGAAGGGACATTTAGTTTGGTTTTCTTTTAACTAGATGACACCTTTACACTCCAAATCCCACCAATCCATTTCCACCAATATAGTTCCCACTGAAGAGAAATTAAACTTCTCAATGTGTTCTTTTGGATTCCATCCTTTTACCCAATACCTTTAGGAGGAACTTAACACTTTTTTACCATGTTCTTAGGTCATTATAAAAATTATTTATGTACAAAAAAGGTTTATATTTTTAGTACACAATCAGTGAGAAATAACTAATTCCTTACCACTTCGTTCGGATGGTTTCGAAGAGTTCGACGCAGTGGTCGCGTGGCCGTAAACGTGCGGCGATCGGAGCTCCGGATTGAGAGATATGTTGGATTGAACTTTGGAAGAGGATGAAGTTAGGGTTCCATGAGCCCTCCCTTATTTCAGCATGAATCCATTTAATTTGGAGAAAGAGAAGCTAAGTTTTGGCTTTTATATGCTGGGCCTTGGGTTCGGTTTGGGCCCGATCTAATTGGTTTGGCCAACGACTCAATTTTAGACTAAAATTTTTAAAATTAGTGTCAAAATTCATTTTTTAATTATTTTTACTTTTATAAATTATAAAATTTAATATTTTAATTTCTTTAAATAATTATTAATTTATTAACTATTTATTTATTAATTTCCAGAATTTTACAATGCCATCCGATAGTTCTGATGAGGTTGTTTCTATCAGACACATGCTTTTATGATAACTTTTGACCTTAATAAAATATGTGAAGAAAATGAAGTTTTTTGACTCATGTTGTTTGTTTGATATTTTGACTTGATTTTTAGATGCTAATTGTTCGGGCTTTAATGTCATCTTATTAGATACCTTTGAGTTCTGACGGACTTTAATTGAACTTATTTATTGAAATATTGGAATTTTTTTGAATTCAGTGAATGATATGACTTTATATTTAGTGTTGAACTTGATGAAGTAACAATGAATATGATGAAAATTGAAATAATGTTGATTTGAGTTACCCCAATTAGTCCTTTGAAATTTGAAGTGGTTGGGAGACAAGATTCTCTTGTAGCCAAGGTTTTTCTATTTTTAATTTTTTATTATGTAATTATGGTATAAAGAATATAAATATATATCCCCTATTTAGTGAAATTGTTTAATGAATTCTTTTATCATGACTTTAACTTATTTGAGATAACATTGATTAATTAAAAGACATGCATAAAATTTGGGCACGGTATAAACTATAAAATACAAATTTATCATTACGTATACAACTTTTAACTCCAAATTTAAAATCAGCATAATTTAAATTATTGATTTAATTTCATTTGATAAAAATTATTGTAGTCGCATTATTGTACTTTTACCATTAATTATGTAATTATGTTTACTCGGTTTATAAAAGATTAACCGTTTAAAATCGGTAATTTTAAACAAAATGTATTTATATTGTTTTTAAATTAAATAATTATGAACAAAAGCACTTTTATTATTTTAAAAATTTAAAAATATCTAAACGTGCTTATGTTTTTTTAAAACACTATTATCGTTGCTACATTTTTTACGATGAATTCGGAGATGGTCAAACACATTCAATAAGTATATCAACAAAAAAGATAAATATATATCTTATAAATATAATCTTTACCTATATAATTGCACTATATGTTATTTAATTAACGACCATGTAATAATTATATATTTAATTTTGTTATGGTGATTTGTTATTATAAATTATTATAATCATTACTATCATTATTATTATAATTATTATTATTATTATAATTTATTGTTATCATTATGAGATAATTATAATTATTATTATTATTATTATATGTTTTATTATTATTATTATTATTATTTTATTCTGGTGATTCTTATTATTATTATTTGTATTCTTTTATCATATTGGTTTGATTTATTGTTAGAGGAATGTTAGGGGATCAGCAATTTTGGTGTTTTTTTTTTGGTGACTAGCAATTTTGGTGTTTTGTAACTATTAATTGGCCATTAATAATATTTTTAATGGTGTGAGATTACATCTAATGGTAAGAAATTATCCATTTTTATTTTGATAGTTAAGTGCTGTCCGGACAACATAAAAATTGCTGGCGTAAACTTTTCCTTATTGTTATTATATATTATTATTGTTAACATTATTATGTAAATTTTTTTAGGCTAACACTACTATCTACTGAAGACTCCTAATTACACTTTCATTGTTCAAAATCCAGAAACCACCGCCACTTCCCTAACCCTTATTACTCTTACTACTAAACCCTTCCACGCTCAGCCTCTTCCAGCGGTTTCTGTCGACCCTAGTGCTCTCCTCTACGTCGTGCTCGGAGCTGTGGTGTTGCAGTATCCGTCGTCGTCCTCAAGCCAATATCCGTCCTCGTCGGCGGCGGCTTGTAATCAACGTCTCTATCCCCGCATTCTTCGAGCTCCTTCCCTCTGTCTGAGGCCGAATCCGTCCTCTCTCGCCGTCAATACCCTTCCTCCCACTGTCGATAAGCACTACTAGTTCAATTTGTGTGGTTGCTGATTTGCTTAGAGAAAGGGTAGCCATTAATGGTTGATAGTTGACATGCATGATTCTTATGACCTTTTTTGCTGAGATAATTTGTTGATGGAGTTCTGAGTTGGGATTTATTGCTGATGTGATGATTATGGTTGCTGATAATGAGATTAGTGAGAAAGTTATACACAGCAAGACCATTAATTTAGCTTCAGTACTCTATTGATTATTGATTAGCAATTTACTTTTACTTATCTATTTTTTGATGTGCTGATTTAAAATCGATAATTGTATACAGTAATATGGTTTTGAAGTTTCTAGATTACTCATTGGGATCCAAGTCATCAATCTTTGGACAGAGGTACACAAAAATAGGATATTGAAAATTTGAAAATCTTACAATAACAAGCCATATTTAAATGGAACAGAATACATGACAGCAAACGCTTTTGCTCTAGTGATTAATGTGCATGTTAAGTAGTTTGATTATTATTATTATTATTATTATTATTATTATTATTATTATTATTATTGTTGTTGTTGTTGCAAAAGAAGTCAACAATGTTCCTAATGTCTACTGAATGAGTTAAATTCCAATTTAAAGTTGTAAACTATTTAAAAAGCTGAGTAATTTGGATTTTACCATGTGAACAAATATATTGCTGATCTTGGTAGTGAAATTCAATAGCCACCCTTGGTTGTGTTTATTTATCTTTTATTTTGGTAAATCATGAATCTAGAAGTTTATATATCAGTCATCCTAGGAATCTGGTTTCTACTTTCCAGTACTAAGTTGATGACTTAAACAATTTTACAACCAGTTATCTCTAATATGCTCTGCTTTTTGGCACTCCTCAAGAACCCATTAGAGAGAACAAATGGTTGTATCCCTGTATAAATAAAATAAACTTGGTCTTTGAAATCCCAGATTTGTACGATCACTAACTTACAACATGAACTTCCAGCTTCAATTCGTTACTCCTTCAGTTGTTGTTGCTGCTGCTACCCATTATTGTTAATGTTGATTGTACATTCTTATTATTAGTACTTTGATTATTGCAATAGTGAAGACACAAAGGTAATATATTTTTATTTCATAACAGAATAAGTTTATTTATGTTGTATTAAGTTGGTCAAAAATAGTGTCTAATAACACTTACTTTTGATGACATGATAAGAGAAGTGTAGAAAAAAATGCTAGAAATCGATCGATACAACTATACACTCACATTGGCGGTTAGAAAAGCTTGATAAGGCGTGGAAAAATTTGAATTCACTTTTTAAATCATCTCTTTTCTCCTAGTTGGACTTGGTCTATAACATAATCACTGTCAAATTAAAGTCTTTTTTAATATATTAAAGATTGAAATTATATATTTTTTCTTTTCTTTTATATAATATATATAATAGAAATATATATGTAAAAAAATGTAGTATATAACTTATTTACTTTTGGAAAATACCTTTTTTTATTATTATTATTATTTAAATACAAATTAATTAATAGGAAAGTGAATTACACAATATTTTTAATATTTATGTGATACTTCTTTGTTTTTTTTTTTAACAAGAGAGCTCAACAAAATAAGTGGAGCAAGAACAACAACAAGCAAATAGAAAAGTTAAAAAAGAAAAAAAAATTACAAAGAAACACATCAACTATTTTTTATGCTCCTCCTTCTTATAGTGTACTCCTGATTCTGTACTCCTAATTTTATACTCGTGAAAACATCTTCAACCACTCCAATCTTACTAATACTCTGTCAATCCAATTGCAAGATCGCTAAGCGAAAGTCCACCAGTTGCATATCTTCTTTTATCAATTCTTACTAAAACTCTGTTAATCTGACAGCATCCTTTCTCCCCTCCACCTGCACAATCTCGTTGAAGTCTCCCATAAAAGCTAACATAACTCTGCAATATAACTCAATTTCTCCCACTTGAGGCACCCTCCGACTCAACATATTCTCATCCCGCAGCATCACTCTCCCGAATTCTTATTACATCAAATTTCATCACTACCTGCCACTTAATCTCAAACAAGCCTAACGTATTTAACTTAAATTTTTCTTTGAGGTTTTTTATCATGCTCAATTTTTCATCACCCATTAATCTCCTACCATTCCAAGAACAAATTATTTAAATAAATTATTACACACCTTTTTTTATTTTTGGGCCTGCAACGTCTTGCTTTCTCTTTCTGTTTTGCCAATCTTCTTTTCTGAGCAATTTCTTCATTCTGTGCTTGGAGAATAGCCATAATATCATCTTCTTCATTGTATAAAATTACACCTGATTCTAATGCTAGGTCCCAAATTTTTCTATTTTCAAGCATCTGCTCCTCCAAAATATTATTTCTGTTTCCCTTACTTCCTTTATTCTTGTCTGAACCACCATCATCAACCACCCTCTTCCCAACTACTTCTTCATCGTGTTCCGATAGCTCCTCCTGTCTCTTTGTCAATGTTGTTCCCTTTGTGCCGAAACCCATGCCACTATTATTCACAATGTCATTCCTATCACGCGTTTCTTTATCAACGTCTTCTGCACCATCATCAAAAGTAAAAGAGCATAATTAGATATTAATTTATATGCATATATTTAATTCATTAATGGAAAACAAGTCAAACATTAACATCGTAAAAGTTTTTGTTTTATATTGAATTAACTATTTTTTGTCTACATATCACTATTTAAACTATATTATTACAGTTGCAACTATAAAGGAGGAAAATTGGTAGAGGAGAGTTATGGACCTTAATGCACAAACAACGTAATGGCTCCTATATCCATGATGAAGCTCAGACCATTGGTGTAAGTAACACGTTGAGAATCGTTAGGTTATTTTTCGTAGGTTTAATTTATAAAATTGTGTTGAAAGTCTATGCAGTTAGCAACTAGCTCGTAAATGCTTATGTTTACTTATCTATGTATGTAGAAAAGAATTGAGGAAATTGAGCAACATGATGAATCCTCTAGACTGTTGTCTCAGAATGATTCGCTTGTTCAAACTCTTGAAAAAAAGCACGCGGGTAGAGTGCGTGGCGTGAGTTTCAGACCGACTTCTAGTCAACTCTTCGGTATCACTTCCCATCAGCCGAGCGATGGAGTTCAAAGAGAGGAGACCCAAAGGGTGCTGCTTGAACTACAAGCAGAGCTAGCAGCTGAGAAATTAAAAAGGAAGGAAGTGGAGGATGAAATAGCAGCCGAGAAGACGAAAAAACAGGCAGTGGAGGATAAAGTAGCAGCCAGAAAGATAAAGATGTAGGCAATGGAGAGTGCTCTAAGATGTCTAATTCAAGGGTAAGGTGGGCTGCCACCAAACGTCACTGCATGGATGAATTTTTTGGAGGGACAAAGTGGAAAGTAGATCTTAGGATTAGATATTCTTTTTTTTAAATATACACTTTTTTAAAGTTGACTATGCAACTCATATTAACGGATACACTCAATTGATATTTATATAAATATATGAATTTGCTTGGTAGCTTTTTAATGTCGTTTCTCCATCAATTTATTTTTTTCAGAGACAAAATAATTAAGATTTGAAATATTAAGAAAAATTCAAAAAATAAAAAAAGACCTATTACATTCAAATTAAAAACATCGTCGATTTGCAATGTAAAATACTGTATTTTTGCGGCAGTTTAGCCAAAAAATAGCGGTGATTTCTGAATGCTGCCAAATAAATTTGAAAAAAAATAATCCTCAAATAGCGGTGGTTTATGACCATCGATAAATAAAATCGAATACAGGAATCGTCAAATAGCAGCGGTTTAAAATCACTGCTAAATCGACCGACACTAAATATTGCTTTTGTGGCGGTTGTGCCAGCGATCCGTAAAGATCCCCGCAAAATCAAATGGCTGCGCCCTAAACCGCAATGTTTATAGAATGGATGGTATGTCATTTTGCAACAGTTTAAAACCGCCGCAATTCCAAAAAAAAACTGCTGCTATTTCTTGGTCCTGTTGTAGTGGATGATTGGGATCCAAAGATCCTCGATCCTGGATGCTCTCCTATGAACCATCGTTCACTTATGTACATCCTAAGTCCTAACCAGAACTTAAATTCAAAAGCTAAATCTAATCTTATCTTTAGGAGGAAAAGATAACAACTTATTCAAATTCAAAACAATAATTCAAATCAAAACTAAAACTAAATCCTAACAACCAAATCTTATCTATCTAGAAGTTGTTACTAGCTAATCATTTAAACCCTAAATCTTGACTTGAATTTAGAGTTTCCTAGGAGTTGCAATTGGTTCTGCCACTGGGCTTCCTTGGTTGGGTGCTGGGCTTGAAGGACTTGGTGCTAGGCTTGAGGTTCGGGCGCCCAGCTTGGGTGTAGGAGCACTTAGTGCCCAGTACTTCTGATTTAGGTGGAGCTGGGTGCCACTTCTTGGAGCTGGGCACCAGCCACTTTGCCTCCTCCTAGGTACTAAGGCATTGGGCTTGGAATGGAGGATTTGGGTGCCCAAATTAGGTGCTAGGCTTGGGCGATAAGGCGCTGGGCGCCAATCCTTGGAGCTGGGCTTTGGATTTTAGGCGCCCATCTTGGAGTCTAGGCACTGGGCTTGGCTCACTTGAGCCTGGCGCTAGCTTTTCTTGAAGTACACTTGTGTTTTCTTTTAAATTTTATCCTGATTTGCTTAATTATATCCTGAAAACACAATCATTCAAACACAACTTCAAATATATGATTAGTTAACAAAACTTCACTAAAATCATAAAAACTTTGATTTAAATCTAAGAAAACTAATTAAAAAATCTAAAAACTACTAAAGATGCCTAGGCATCACAACACCAAACTTAAAACATTGCTTGTCCCCAAGGAAAAAAATTAAACGAAGTTTATCTTAATGAAAAAGAATTGAATATTTTGTAAATTCAAATCCGAGTAAAAGTAGGATTTACAATAAACTCTATGATTATAAATTGACTTTTCTTATCTTAATGAATTTTGTATACTTAGGAATCAAGAATAATCAAAAACTCAAATTTGAATTGTATTATGGAAATTTGTTTAGATTTGTATGATTCTTGAAGCAGTTTACTTTACAATTAAACTAAGGGAAAGATGTTGAAGTTCTTGACTCTAAGTACTTTGTCTCAAGGTAGCTCTTAGCGAGTTTTCAATCGATAATCCCAAGCCAGTTGGCCCAAGTTATCGGGTGATAAAGCACCTCCTCAGATCTAATTACCCAAGCCTCTCCTTAACACAATCACACCACAAGCACGTAACTATGAATTCCTTCATCCAAACATAGATGCTCAAAGCCTCTTTGGACCCTACATGCTTTGTTCTCAAGGCAACTCTCAATATAAGCTTTTAATCGATACTCCTGAGGTACTTGGCCTAAGTTTTCGGGTGATGAGGCACCCCTCAGATTTACTTGCCCAAGTCTTCCCTAGAAACAAAAGCATCACAGGCACATAACTAGGCTCTAGTCATTGGTGCTCAGAGCTTTATTGCTTTTGAATTTTTTGATCTTTCCATACTTTTTTTTCTCTTTTTGTTTCTTTTTACATAACTGGTTCAAAGGATTGGACGTTGGATTCTCGTAATATGTCTCCAGAACTTTGTTTTTGGAGATTCTATCTCCTTTTTTTCGAGATCCATTCAAATTCTTTGGGTCCATAAAATATAATCATACTTCTAATAACCACTACATTTTATTGGAACTTCCTTTTTATTATGCAATCTCTTTTCAATTTTCATTCAGAAGAACACATCTTACATAAACAAGGTACTGGAGAACAAGTGCAAGTTTTAAGAATAAAAGAAAGCAAAGAAAATAGAAATAGAAAACATGATGCATAAAAAAGACAGAAAGAAAAATAAAAAAGAGAAGGAAACGTCAAAGAAAAGAAAAAGAAAAAGAAAGAAAAACAACTAACAACTAAAAAAGAATAAGGTTATCACTTTCGATCTCCATCACTGTCCCGGGCTTTCTTTTTGTTGTATTCTTGTTGCATTTCAAAATTCTTATTTTTTCTTTAACCACTAACACAAAACTTAGAGATTTGTCAAATTTCTGAATTTAAATGTTTTAATTGATATGAGAATGCATGTGTATGCAGAGGGTTGCATGGAAAAATGATGAACAAAATAGTGGAAAGCGGACAAATAACATAGTGGTAGACATGAAAAGAAAAGAAAACAAAAATAATCATGCATGCAAGATATGTGTGTGTGTGTGCGTGTTTTGAAATTAACTAAATGATAACAAAAATACCTTAATGGAAAAGAGAAGACAAAGATACTCATTGACTGGATTGCTGCATATGCATGAATCTCAAGTTGCGCGTATGCATGCCTCATGTGTACACATCTTTTGGAAATTCATCAATTTTTGCATACGCATCTCTCCTTGCGTACGCATGACTGTCAGCACGTGATTTTACTTAAGTAAATACGTGGGTCGCGATTTCAGGCCAATTTTGGGCCTAATCCAACTCATTTCTAAAGTATTTGAAGGCAGGAGCAAGGGAAGATCAACCAAATAGTCATAGAATAGTTTAGAACCATGTTTTAGGATAGAATTCTTGCAATTTAGGGTAGCTTTAAGTTAAATTATCTTAGATGTAGATTTTAGGGTATCTTTAAGTTAAATTATCTTAGATGTAGATTTTAATTCATGTTCTTGTGTAGTTCTCTTTACAATTTCTTGTTCTTATCTCAATTTGCCTAGTTTCTCTTGTTAGTGCTTGTTTGGGTGCCATTAAATCGATAAAAAAAGATCTTTTTCATTGAAAAAAGATCTTTTTATTTTTTAGTGTGTTTGAAAAATTTCTAATAGTAAAAATAAAATCACTAGAAAAAAATATCTTTTTTGAGAAGCTACAATTTATATCTTTTTTAAAAAGATCTTTTTTCCTAAAATAAAGATATTTTTCACATAATAAATTAATAAAAAAGTAATTTTATCTTATTTTATCCAAATATAATTTATAGATAAAAAGATCTTTTTATATGAGATATCCAAACATAAAATCACTTTTACTTTTGTAAAAGATCTTTTAAAAAAAATATTATTTCAAAAAAGATCTTTTTCAAGAATGGCGCCCAAACAAACCCTTAATTTTTTTATTTTGTCTATTTTAGTATATGAACAATTGTTGAATTTAACTTCCATTTAATGAAATCTTATGTTTTCGCGTCCTTTGATTTTTGCTTTAGTTGCTATTATTGTTATCTTGTTTTGGTAGTTTTAGATTTTATTATTCTTGCATTTTGTCATGCTTTATTTTTATGCACCCTAAGTGTTTGATGAAATGTTCCTTTTAGTTTTAGAGTAGACTTTTGTATTCTTGGCTTGAATTAGTAACTTGGGTGACCTTAAGTTACTAATGTCCAAGTTTATTGATAATTTGAATGTAACGACCCAACTTTTGACACGTCATGACTAATGCCAAACGTTTAGGTGTTTTTTGTCGTATGGACCTAATTGGCTCTAGACTCAGAATTTCTTTAGCAGGTGTTATTATAAGCCTTTGTCGGATTAGCATGATTAAACTATTTTTCGTAAAATTCATTTAGTTTTTCCACAAAGTTACTACTTACAGCAACATCACAGATAGATATATGATAACAGAAGATATATACATATATAAACATAAGATGAGTTTTGGAGGTACATGCCAAAGATAAAAATACCGAGTACTACATCAAAGGTATATTATTTAAAAATAAAGGAACCAGAACTGGTCTAATGAAAGGTCCTATCCCTCTAAAATACTACAAAAGCAAGGGAAAATAACACTACAGATTACTAAAAGGAGTAGATGATCAACTATGTCAAACTCCGGGATGGTCTCCGAACAACTCTCTAATAACTGGCCCAACCTCCTCGGGAATAGACTCCTCATCACTCTAAATCTGCCTCCAATTGCTCAACCCAGGTGGGTGAATCACTGGAAGGGTCAGCCACTGCAAGGTCAAAAGGTGCGGCCTGAGCAACTGCAACATGGTAAACCCAAGGGTCATCGGCATAGGCTCAATCTAGAGTGCGGGAATAGAAAAATGCTGAGCAAGATCTGGATCATCCTCATGAATGTACGAGAACTTCGGATACGGTACATCATATTGCGGCCCTACCAAAATGAGAAGATGGGAGAAAGGGAACTGGCTTCTAGCTGGATGTAGCTCGGATAAGGTAAACTCATATGGCATGTCGGATCATAGTGCAGGCTATGTACAGAAAATCGAAAACCACGGTCACACAAAACATAGATATGGATCCTAGGTGTGCTCCTCATGAAGACTCCACCCTGCACGGGGTCCTCATAGCTCAAGACAAGCGAAATCTCAAAGAATATCACTACCAATCCCATCTGGGGAGGGGGAAAGAAAGAAAAGAAGGGTGAGAACCTAAAGTTCCCAGCAGGGTGAAAAGGAGGGGATTAGGGTCTTTGTTTCAAAGTTTTTGTTAAATGTAAAATCACAACATAGGAATAGCAGAGTACAAATATATAGCGGACGAACAGAATCAGTCATAGACAGTTAGGAAATTGTAGTAAACAATCATAAGAAGTTTACATGTGCAAACAAGATGATGCATGCCTGTTCCTAGTGCAGGCCATGAGCTTATGCATCGGTTGTCTACCCGCAACACGACGTTACCCAGCAGGGCGAGCCCTGAATATAGTTTCTCCACTAAATCAATCAACACGGGTATCACATAGGTGTACTCATGTCAGTCAGATACCAAAGCCACACGGGCTTACCCATGTCAGTTAGGCTAAAATCGTAATTGTATAATCACTATAGCATTTGTGCATTCAGTGAGAAACAAGGTACCACGTGGGCGAACCCATATCAGTTAGATACCACTTGCCAGTGGGTGTCCCACTTAGCAACTCTACTCAACTAGTACGTTTTTCCTAACCGGGGTCTCTGTCCGGTCAATACATTTCTTTGACTGAGATATAAGACATCTTGGGCTTTACTTTAATCATCACTTAATACTTTTAACTCTATTCCTTTTAGATTAATGCTTTCTTGACGACTGTTTTTCTATTAAACTTCTAAAATTTATAACTTCCAATTCACAATTCAAACAACTCTGAAAATTTTAGGCAAACCAGTATACAGATCAAACTTTATAGAAAATTGGTTTCATTTAAATTGATGGTCTAGAATAGGAGCCATGGTTGAAATAATATCACTAAACATCTGCAACTGCACTAACAATTTTGCAAAAACAGCATAGCAACGACCATTTTGTAAAAACCATTAAAACTCCAATTCTAGCCTAAAGCTTCCAATATTTGGTGAGGTTACACTCAATACACCTAAGTTTCAAAAAAAATAAGTTTCAAATTTATATCACTTTGTTTGACTAATTAATTATTAATTGGAAGTGATGCCCTGTTTTCATAAACCAGTTTAGAATTTTCAGTGAGCAACCCATTTTCCAAGTAATCTAGTTAAGTCTAAAAATTAGCTATGATCATGAAACTTATACTCAATTAAAATAGAATTATATACCTTCAGAATCCCTTTAGTAGAAAATTAATATGTTAAGTAAATCAAAAGTTCTAGTGGCTAAAAAATGACACTACAGAATTGAAAAACTAGAAAATTCAACAGCGACTACCAAATTTTGAAAATTCATATCTCCCAAACCACTTGACCAAATTCTTTGAAATTTTTATGAAATAATCTTGACTTCTTAAAGATTATTAGAAAAATAATTTCTCTTAGAAAGACTGGCCAGATTACTCCCAGAATCTATTTTAAGTTGCTATCCAATGTTTTGCAGAATTTTCTGCAACATGTTTTCCTAAAGCTCTAACACCCAAACTTGATTTCTTAATTTTCTAATCTCTAATAATTATTGGTCCTAATTTTTTATAGCCATGTATACTTGTATTAAACAAGATTACAGCCCCAAGAGCACATAATTTCATAATTCATTATGAATTGCACCATTGGCACAATTACAGTTATAACTACAATAACCTCATAATTTTCAGCACTTTAACAACAATCACCATACATCAAACTCAGAATTCATCAATACAACTAGCAGCAACAACAACAAAATCATCATCAATAACAAAATTACAATTAACAAATACACATATAGCTAATTTAATCACCTAATCCCTTACTTGGTTGTGTAAAAAACTGAGGTGCTTTGCTCCCAGGCTCCCCTTCTTGGCTACAATACCTAATGCATCATAATTCAATTTTGTTCATCATTATCATCATGATCTTGAGGCCGAATCCATGATCACAAGAAGGAGAAAGATGAAATACTCACCTTTTCTAGCTAGATGGTTCGGTGGTTCAGAGAAATTAGAGGAAATGACCTTAAGTTTTACAAACTAGAAGGAAGAACAAAGGTTGGTTTGCATGGTGAATTAGTGATATTAGGAACCGAACTTATGAAAGAAGGGGAATTGAAGTTTCTCACCTTGTGAGCAGTTTTTTGGCAGCCAAGAAAGGCTAATGATGGAAGGAATTCAAACTTTTCAACCTCCTAAGGAAGGCAAAAACTTAATGGTGATGGTCATGGTGTTCAATTTTCCTTCTCCTCGGTTAGCTTGCTCTCCTTTCTTTCTTCTTTTTCGGTGATGCCCTACTCCCATAATGCTCTCTTTCTTTCTTCTTTTTCTTTTTCCCTTAGGGTTCAATTTAATGTAGATTATATATATAAAGGGTGATAAAAAATTTTGGTGTAAGGAGGAAAGGGTGATTGTCATTAAATGAGTTAAAGGCGTGATTATGGTTAATGCATGGTGAGTTCGATGATGAGGGGAGAAGGGAGTGTGATTAATGGATTTAATCATGGTTGAATTACGATTGGTTTGAGTAAGCTAATGGTTCAGTTAACTTAAGGTTTTATGCAACGGTGGTTAAAACTTTAATTCGTCTTAACGCATAGCAAGGGCATTTTGGTCCAAGAATAAAAATTGTGATAATGTACTAATTGATTAATGATGCATCTAGGGTTGTCCCTCTACTAATTCATCATTTAATGAATTAACGAGATGTGGCCAATTCAAAAAAATTAAATATAGCAATAATTATCTAATTACCAAAACTCGTCATCGGAAAGATTAAAAAGTTTTAACGCCACAGGTTACGATTCTAATCTATTATCTATGCTATATATATCTAAAACTATGCGTATCGATGGACATTGTCAAGAATAAGAAGTCACAGATCTCGTGAGGTAGGGTGGTTACATTGAGGATTTTAATTAATCTTGTTTTTATTGATGCTAATCATTTGCTAATTCAATTAGTAAGTTGATTAGGACTTATGGATTAGGATTAATTAAACCCATTTGACTTTCCTCCAATGATGGAGATGACGAAGTGGGCTTGTTCTTTGTAATTATCATCTTGTGGTTAGTAACAAGAAAAGTGATCCTTAACCATCAACCTTTGCTAAGATATTTCTTAGTTGATTTCTTCAATTGCCTTAGTTTAATTGCTTTTGATATTTAGTTATTGTTTACTTCTTTAATTTTTTTTATTTTTACATTTCGTGTTTATTGCTATTAACCCCCGATTTTTCTCATAGCCAATAATTGAGCACTTGATTGCAATTCTTAAGGAAAACGACACGGGATTCTACTCCCAGTTATTTTAGTTTGTATTGTGACAACCTTTTAAATTTTTATTAGGGTCATTTGTTGGTTTAGAACTATACTATTGATGAAGCAATTCTTTTTGAGAAATCCTAAACTGGTTTAGCCCTCGTCAAGTTTTTGGCACACTTTCTAGAAAATTGCAATGTGTGCTTGTTATTGGTTATTGTTCATATGTGAATACTATGAATATCTTGCTTTTTGGTTGTTTGCTAGTTTTTGCTAGTTTTAGGAATTTGTTTTCTTTGTTCCTTAATAGTTTTTATTTTGTTTTCCCTTCTTGCTATGAATTCTCACCATTTTGGCTATGAGTTTGGTTCTAACTGTGTTGTAGGAAATGAAAATTTTAATAAGGGTTTGCATCAAGGATTGGAAAATCAAAGCTGGGAGGAGCCTCAAGCATATGGACAATCTTCATGGCAACAACCTCCTCCAACATACTATGAGCACTCGATTGCAATTCCTAGGAAGAACAACCCGGGATTTGACTCCTGGTTATTTTTATTTGAATTATGACAACCTTTTAAACTTTGATTAGGTTCATTTGTTGATTTGAAACTATACTTACAACGTAGTTCTTTTTGTGAAAATTCTAAATCGACGTTAACTCTTGCATCAAGTTTGTGAAAATTCTTTTTGATTCACTGAGTACCCTTTTTTTTCTTTTTGGATTTTAATTTAAGTTAGTTTTCAAAACTATTGCATGCATATTCATCCCTTTTATTTTTTTTTCCTTTTTCTTTCTTCTTCCTTTATCTTTTGCATCATGTTTTCTATTTTATTTACTTGCGTAAAACTTGTTTTCTTGATTCTCCCAGTGAATTGCTTTTGTAAAAAGAGAGTTTCTGAATGAAAAGAATTCATGAATAAAAAGGAGATTAAAATAAAAGTGGGTGACTCGTAGAATTAAGTATGTGTGATTACATTAATGGACCCAAGATATAAGGATGAATCTTGCAGAAAAGGAGATAGAATCTCCAAAAACAAAATTCTAGAGAAATATTATGAGAATCCAACGTCTGACCCTTGAAGCAGTGATACTTTTCAAAAAAAAAAAAGGAAGATCGAAAAACAGAAGAGCAATAAGGCTCTAAGCACAAATGACTAGAGTCCAATTATGTGCATGTAGTGCTTTTGTGTCAAAGAAGGACTTAGGTAATTAAATCCAAGGGGTGCCTCATCACCCGATCACTTAAGCTAACTGGCTCGACATTATTGATTGAAAACCTATATCAAGAGTTTCCTTGAGACAAAGCATTTAGTGTAACACCCTAATATACAAATCCTTATGCTCGAGTCATAAGTCAATGATATTAAGGTCGTACGACTCTCAAGGTGGATTATAATACGTAATTATATATATGAGAAGGAAAATATTAAATGAGAAGCCTAAAAAGGAGTAAAAATAAAATCGCGAAAATGGGAACTCGTATGTATCGATAACATATAAATAAGGCGCGATCAAAAAACGAAGGTAAGGATAAAACAGTAAAGCAGAATGAGATAAAGACATAATATAATTGTATAATATGTACAAATAGCCGCTAGTATGACCTGCGAAGTTTAGGCCGGCTAGGGTACAGAATAAAAACCAATTTGACAACGGGAATTCCTATCTCTCCCAAAATACATCACAGCCTCTATAGGCAAGTTTCAAAGGATTAAATACATAGCATAAGTTTTCAAAACAAAAGCGGAGATAATCTAAGAAAATGTAAATCAGAGAATTTCAAAGGTCTTCGCCATCTTTCAGATAAATCACAGCTCACTGCTGAGCACCTGGACCTGCATCTGAAAAACAAGAGATATATACGGAATGAGAATCCCCGACCCATGGGTTTCCAGTACGGTAAAAGTGTCAAATAAATACAATGTACTAAAATATAAATTCACTAAGTATCTTAAACTTCTTATCTCGTCATATCCAACCTAGGCTCTCACTAATCCATAACTTGGCAACTATCATAGGGGATTCTAATTCTAACCCAAAACCCTTCATACTTCTCCACCTCACAACCGACTAACCCAAGGACCGAATCAAATGCAAGCAATACAAATAATTAATTCACAAGTAAGGCAAGTAGGGAAATTAGCAAATATTTAGTAAACATGTACAATTAGGCAATCCAAAGCAATCAAGCAAACCCAAACAATTCAAACAAATGCATATTATGTATGTCTATCCTACTGGCCATTAGCTCACGTGTCGGTTAACTGCCAGAACCCGACACACCCAGTAGCTAACCCGGATATCGTCTCTCTGTTACGCATTAATATCATTAGAGAGAATACATGCCCTGTCACCATTAGAGGGATTATGTGCCCTGTCACCATTAGAGGGTATATGTGCCCTGTCACCTTTAGGGGGTATCTGTGCCCTGTCACCGTTAGAGGGTATACGTGCCCTGTCACCATTTGAGGGTATATATGCCCTGTCACCATTAGAGGGTATCTGTGTCCTGTCACCATTACAACCAGAGAGAAAATACCAGCATACTCATATCCATCATTTCCATCATGACTCATTTACCATATTCATTCATTAACTCATATATGCATCTCTGACATACTCGCAACATTTTCACACTTCCTTAATTAATCATAATTCTTTAATCATCAATCATACTTCAGAAATAATTCTTCATTCCTTTTTACTTACATTCATTCATTCATTTATTCAATTTCATTAAGGCCAAAATACCTCATACATACCCCATTCATACATTTGCCATTCATAACTCAACATGTCTCAAGCTTTTCCTCACCTCCAAGTACTCTCTTATTATAAATTAATCTCTTCACTATACTTAAAACTAATATTTAGGGTCTAAATGAGTAAAATTAGAGGTTTACAGGTTTAAAAACATGTGAAGATCATAAAAATATAATTTTGCTGAAAACAGGGTCACGCGTACGCGTGGGCCACGTGTATGCGTGGGTGAGTTTTTCCTTGCACGTGTATGCATGCACCTTGCTCACATACGCGAGATACCAAACCAGAAAGGGTTGGTCGCGTCGCGTGCGAGGCTTGCGTACGCGAGTTATGCAAAATAGGTAAAAGCGGTTAAGTCCATAAATTCAGTTTTATGCACCTAACTTCCGACGTCCATAACTTCCTCTACAAAACTCTTATTTCCACAAAATGTATGCCGTTTTAAAGCTTTCAAAATTATCTTTAGTTTGAAATAGATTTCATTCAATTCCAAAATCCTCTTATTTCCAGAAAATGTATACCGTTTTAAAGCTTTCAAAATTATCTTTAGTTTGAAATAGATTCTATTCAATTCCAAAATCCGAGGCTCTAGTTATGGATCACCAAAGTTCATAAAAAATGAAGTTTTACCCAAAAGTTCAAAACCTCCTTTTTCCAACATTTCTTTCTTATACCAAAGTTTCTCAACCTAAAACAACCCAATTTCCAACCAAAATGCTTCCATACCCTTATCATCCCTCTCTCTACATATCAATATCCAATTCTATCAATTTCAATCCAACAAATTCACAACTAACCAACATTATTCATAAATCAATAATCAATTATTATCATTATTCATAATCATTATTAAAACTTATCAATCATCAATGATTCGCCACATTCTCAATATAGGCTCAAATTTCACATTCAGTATCCTTATTAATCATCATCTAATCACCAATCATCAACCATCACTTACCGTTCTTACCTCTTTCCGGCCTCCAGCCCAAATTCACGGCCTCTGACCCAATATTTCATCAAATAAACTCATAACCACAGAATTTACTATCAAATACCAATTTCAAACAATACAACAATAATGCACAATTTCACAATCCTTATCCAATATCAATATCATCTACTACACATGTAATACCAATCAATCATACCATTCAAGCTTAATCCTAGGGGCATCTAACCTAAGAATTCACATCATATCACACGGTACTTAAATGAAACTTAAATCGTACCTTTAGTGACGGCGGTCCACACCCAAACTTGAATTCTCTTCACCAAGGCTCACAAGCTTAAACCTCCACACCAAAGTTTCACAAGAAAATTGAATCTCTCCATTGTGCACCAAAATCACCCCATACTCTAAAATAACCAATTTTCACACTTATAATCAACCTAGGATTCATGTAATCTAGTAAATCACAAGGGTTAGTGATTCTTTACCTCAAACCACATATCCTTGAGCAATACCCACAAGGAATCAAGGCTAGTGAACCCCTAAAACATGAAAATCATCAAGGAATTGAGTTCCTCAAACTCTAAACCCGAATTTGACATACCCAGCAGAAATATAGCTAGGCAAATGCAAGTTACTTACAGTTTTGTTTAGATAGAATTGAAGAGCTCGACAAGCCCAACGCGTGGCCGCAAACGGCTTGTCAATCGGAGCTCCGGATTAAAAGATATGGAAGATTGAAGTTGGACAAGGGTTTTGAGCTCTCCTTCCTCCCCCTTTCTTGTTTCCAACGTGCTTCCCTTATTATGAGGGAGAAGTGGCTGAAGCCACTTTATGAATATGATGTTGGGTTGGACCTTGGATCCAATATGGGTCCAGTTCAACCGGTTTGGTCTGTTTGGCCCAATCTTGGGTCAAATTCTTTAAGATTGGTATCAAAATTCTTATTTTAATTAGTTCTATCTCATTAAATTATAAATTTCTATTTGCTAATTTCTTTAAATAATAATTAATTTATTTGCTAATTATTTGCTAATTTCTCGAGTTTTACATTTAGAGTCCAAAGAGGCTCTGGGTACCTATGTCTGGATGAATGAAAAGAGTTTCAAGTTATGTGCTTGGGTGATTAAATCTGAGGGGTGTTTTATCACTCGATAACTTGAGCCAACTGGCTCATGATTATTGATTGAAAACCTATATTAAAAGCTTCCTTGAGACAAAACACTTATGGTCAAAATTTGAAATATCCTCCCCGGATAAGAAAAATTGTTAAGACTTTTTGAAAAATAAACTACTTCTAAGGTCATATTAGTGCACGTACGAATCCCCCACACCTTCGTACAGCTGTACCAGCAAGTGCACTGGGTCGCCCAAGTAATACCTGAGCGAGTCAGGGTCGATCCCATAAGGATTGTGGTTTGAAGAAAGCTATGGTTATCTTGCAGGTCTTAGTCAGGCGAAATCAAAAGATTGTTGGATATGGAATTGTATTAGGACTAATGTATAAATTAAAAGCAGTAATAGGAATAGGGTTAAGGATTGGAGTTTCGTTGTCTTTCTGAATTAACTCTGGTATTACTATCTTCTTTGCTTGTGAGTGATCTCTTCAATGGCAGGCTGTAAGTGATTAACGCCTTTATTGAGAGGTCGTCAATACTCCTCTGGATCTGAACCCCAGGGTTAGTGTGGATCCATCTCTGCTTGAGGGTGAAGCTCGTACAGTCCATTCTCCTTAATGATCCTACTCAAAACGCCACAGACAAGGTCGGATCTTCCGGATTAGAGAATGCTGCATCTTTGAGTTCTAGCCTCTACCACAGAGACCCTAATCTCCCGTAAATTGGCTGAACTGGTGTCTCGAGAAGTCTCCAACGAAGTCATGGATTAGCCGTCTGAGAGATGTATAATTCAAGCTGGTGGTCCGTGCTTTCCACTGAAGTATTCACACGAACCCAAGTAGACGCGGGTGTTTATCAGGAACGTTCATCTTAGTATGATGAATAGAGCTGATTGTCACTGATCATTCTATTTACCATGTTGAAGTACGAATATAAATCTTAGAATTAATCCACACGGATCGAAGAGAAATAGTAATATTGTTATTAATTCATAGGACTCAGCAGGGCTCCTCCCTCAACCTAGGAGGTTTAGAAACTTATACTGAAAGGAATTACAATGGTAAAAACGAAAATATGTTGAATGATGGTAAAAAGTGTACGATTAACATGAATATATCCCTTAAATACTAAACAAATGACTAGTAAGGATAAAACAATATTTTTAGTGCTAAAATCCACTTCTAGGGCCCACTTGGTGAGTGTTTGGTCCTTTCTCAACGTGGTGTATAGCACGAAAAACCTTTCGATGCAAGACAAGATAGGGCCGTTCACATTTAAGAAGATAATCAACCCTTTCTTCTCTTCTTTCTCTTTCTCGAGGGGGAAAGAGAAATAGGTTCTTATGGAGGGGGAGGGGGAACTTTCCGGCGCTTTTTTCAAATCCTCCACAGCATCCAGGATCACAAGTGGAACGCTAAGCAGGGGGGAGGGGAAAGGCTTGGGCTGGGCCAAAGAATACATCCCGAAAAAGAAGGTGTTTACTATGATTCTTAGTCGAATGAATGAGTCCTCAACATTGGTCCTATCCGCAATTTTCTGCTCACGAACAGCCTCATGGGATTCGCCTTTCTTACGTCTACTAAAAGGAATCAATCCGACTAGTCTTTAGCATTCTCTCCTTTTCGGCATCTCGAAAAAAAGGTTAGCCCTTACGTTAGATTAGAGACAAGGAAGAAGGGTCCCGGTTTGGACAGTGAAAGAGAAGAAGAAGATACCAACCCGAAAACAGGATCCGCAAGACAGCAAGGGCTGAGCTTTGATGTGATCTACGTGCTATGAGGCTTCTAGGGTGTGAAACGCTGGCTAGGGGGTCCTCTCTGGGCGTTTGGACGCTGGGCTCTGCTCCTTGGGCGCTGGACGCCTGGAAGGGGGCAGGAGGCTGGCGTTGGACGCCAGTTTTGGGCCTTCAAATCCAAAACAAAGTATGGACTATTATATATTGATGGAAAGATCTGAAAGTAAACTTTCTAGCCGTTGAGAGATCTCCATTTGGCTTTTTACAGCTCCAGAAAAGCTCTTCCGAATGCAAGCAGGTCAGATCCGGACAGCATCTGCAGTACTTTCTCTCTCTCTAAATCAGACTTTTGCTCCAGCTCCTCAATTTCAGCCAGAAATTACCTGAAATTATATAAAAACACAAAAACTCAAAGTAGAATCCAAAAATATGAATTTAACACTAAAACCTATAAAAAATTAATAAAAACTAAATAAAACATACTAAAAACTATATGAAAATGATGCCAAAAAGCGTATAAAATATCCGCTCATCACAACACCAAACTTAAACTGTTGCTTGTCCCCAAGCAACTAAAATCACAGTAGGATAGAAAAGAAAATTAAGATACACTAAATTTTAAAGTTTTCAATGAAGCTCAGTTACAATTAGATGAGCGGGACTTAGTAGCTTTTTGCTCCTGAATAGTTTTGGCATCTCACTATCCATTTAAACTTAGAATGGTTGGAATCTTTAGGAACTTAGAATCCAGATGATATTATTGACTCTCCTAGTTCATTTCTTTTTTATTCTTGAACACAGCTTTCAGAGTCTTGGCCGTGACCCTAAGCACTTTGTTTTCCAGTATTACCACTGGATACATTCATGCCACAGACACTTTACCTGGGTGAACCTTTTCAGATTGTGATTCAGCTTTGCTAGAATCCCCAAATAGAGGTATCCAGAGTTCTTAAGCACACTCTTTTTGCTTTGGACCACGACTTTAACCGCTCAGTCTCAAGCTTTTCACTTGACACCTTCACGCCACAAGCACATGGTTAGGGACAACTTGGTTGAGCCGCTTAGGCTAGGATTTTATTCCTTTAGGCCCTCCTATCTATTGATGCTCAAAGCCTTGGATCCTTTTACCCTTGGCTTTTGGTTTAAAGGGTTACTGGCTTTTTCAATCTACCCTCATTTTCTTGTATTTTTGGGTAGTAATGGATTTTTCTGCTTTATTTTTTTTCCATTTTTTTTCTTTTTTGCATGCATTTATTTTTTTTTTCTTTTGCAGCATGCTTTTTCTTTTTCTTTTTGCTGCTTTTTCTTGCTTCAAGAATAAATTTTTAGATTTTTCAGATTATCAATAATACTTTTCCTTTTCTTTTATTCTTTCAAGAGCCAACATTCTAAAATTTCAACTTCAATTATGCACTGTTTAATCATACATTCAGAAAATAAAAGCAATGCCACCACATCAACATAATTAAACTATTCTTATTTTAAACTTGAAATTCATGTATCTTTCAATTCTTTTCAATTAAAATTTTCTTTTAAGAAAGGTGGGAAATATATGGAACATTTTACAACTCTAAGGCATAAATGCAGATGATCATGCAACAAGAACAGGAAAACAAATAACATAACAGAAAAACAGAAAAGGAAAAGAAGTAAAAGAGAACGGGTCCACCTTTAATGGTGGCGGCTAGTGCTCCTTCTTGAGGGTCTAATGTGATGCTTGATCTCTTCTATATCACTCATGTGCCTTTGTTTCTCTTCCCTCATAGCCCTTTGGTCTTCCCTATTGGTTCTTTGATCTTCTCTTATTTCGTTGAGGGTGTTGGAGTGCTCTTGATGCTCCATCCTCAATTGCTCCATGTTAGTGCTAATTCTCCAAGAGAAGTTTGCCATTGATCCCAATAGCTTTGAGGAGGAAAATATATCCCTTGAGGCATCTCAGGGATCTCATACTGAGGCGGCTGCACATGCTCTTGTGCATGTTTTCTAGTTTGCTATATCCTCTTCTTGTGGGGGCAAATGCCTTTCCCTTCTTCTTCCTTGAGGTTTCACCAGTCTTTGGTGCCATACTTAGGAGTGGTAAAAGTCAAAAAGCAAAGCTTTTACAACACCAAACTTAAGAGTTTTGCTCGTCCTCGAGAAAATATGAACAATGGGGAAGAATAGGGTAGAAGAAAGTGGGGTAGGTGGAGCTTCTGTGGGACCTACTGGTCCAGAGAGGCTAGGGAATTCAAATTCCCTTCCCTCTGTACTGGCGTTTGAACGCGCAGGGGCTACTCCTTGGCTGGCGTTCAACGTCATCAATGCTGCCCATTTGAGGCGTTGGACGGCCAGCCAGAGCTCCCTGGCTGGCATTCAACTTCAACAATACTCAATCCAAAGTGTTATATTTTCACTGCTGAAGAATTTTGTCTCTGTTCTGACTATTGCACATGATTATGAACCTAAAACAAAACTTTAAAGAGAAAAAAATAAAATTAAGAAATAGAAATAATTAATTGAGGTTAGGTTGTCTCCCAACAAGCGCTTCTTTAATGTCATTAGCTTGACGAACAACTCCTTTCAAGGAGGAGGATAGTCATAGAGGAATAAATCTTTAGTCCTTACTGGGAGCTTCCTTCTTGTGCTCTCATGGAATAGCGTAATACGCTCAAGAGACAGGATTTTGTTCACTTGCCTGAGGCAGGGTTAGGCTTGCAGCAATATGCTGGTGTCCCCTTTTGTCACTTCCCTCTTCCATGGTGAATACCATGATGAGATAAGTGAACATTACCATTTTTCATGGTGAAAATCTTTCAGTAGGGATATTTTGTTTTTTCAGCCCCTAGGTATCTTCCTTTTGGGGCCTTCCTCCTTTGTGGATAGTGTACATCCCACACCAAACTTACATTTGGTCTTAGGAAGGATTGAATTGGTTTCATCCAACGGAGGAGGCTTGGATGCTGAATCCATTATGCAAGTGCCTCCCTTGTCAGGGGGTAATGGAGGGTCAAGAACCTTGAACACCATCCAGCCCTTATGCAAGGTAATATTTGTTTCTTATGCCTCTTGGATTCCCAGTTTCTCCATTATAGAGAGTGGCATGAGGTTTATGCTTGACCCTAGGTCACACAAAGCCTTCTCAAAGGTCATGGTGCCTATGGTGCAAGGAATCAGGAAGCGTCCAGGATCTGGAAGCTTTTGAGGTAGCTTTTGCTGAACCAAAGCATGGAGTTCTTTGGAAAGAAATAGAGGTTCTTCCTCAAACGGCTTTGTACCAAATAACTTGGCATTTAGCTTCATAAGAGCTCCTAGGTACCGAGCAACTTGCTCTTCCCTAGTGTCTTCATCCTCATCCGAGGATGAGTGTTCATCAGAACTCATGCACTACAGAAGTGCATGCAAAGGAACCTCTATGGTCACTATATGAGCCTTGGCTTCCTTTAGTTCTTGGATAGAGATTTCTTGAGTGGGTTTTGAGCACTCAGGGGGTGTGCTTTTACTGGTGTTCAATGCCAGCTCTGATAGCTCTTTGGACGTTGAACGCCCATGCTGTGCACCCTTACTGGCGTTAAACGCCAGTTTCTCTATCCTTTTAGGCGTTGAACACCCAGCAGGGGTATCCTTGTTGGCGTTCAATACCAGCTTCCCTGGCTGTGTGGGCGTTGAATGCTCAGTGAGGAGTTCCTCACTGCGTTTAGCGCCAGAGTTCCTGCCTATTTGGGCATTGAACGTCCAGCCAGTGCTCCCTGGCTGGCGTTCAATGCCAGTTCTACTGCAAGGATGGGCGTTGAACACCCAGTGAGGGCTTCCTCACTGGCGTTCAATGCTTTTCCAGTATCTCTAGATTCGGCCTTTACCTCAGTAGAAGGTATCAGATTTAAACTTAAGCCAAGATCATACAGGGCTTTGTAAAAAATGATCTTTCCAGTAGTCCATAGGATCTGAAAGATCCCTGGATCTTGGTGCACGAAATTGTGAACATCAATGGCGCCAACAACTTGGTACGCACAATTGTAATCTCAACTCTTTGTCACAACTTCGCACAACTAACCAGCAAGTGCACTGGGTCGTCCAAGTAATAAACCTTACGTGAGTAAGGGTCGATCCCTCGGAGATTGTCGGCTTGAAGCAAGCTATGGTCATCTTGTAAATCTCAGTCAGGCGGATTCAAATGGTTATGGAGAATTGATAATTAAAAGATGAATAAAATATAAAATAGGATAGAGATACTTATGTAATTCATTGGTAAGAATTTTAGATAAGCGTATGAAGATGCTTTGTTCCTTCTGAACCTCTGCTTTCCTATTACCTTCTTCCAATCATTCATACTCCTTTCCATGGCAAGCTTATGTTGGGTTTCACCGTTGTCAATGGCTACCTCCCGTCCTCTCAGTGAAAATGGTCCAAATGCGCTGTCACCGCACGGCTAATCAGCTGTTGGTTCTCGATCATGTTGGAATAGGATCCATTGATCCTTTTGCGTCTGTCACTACGCCCAACACTCGCGAGTTTGAAGCTCATCACAGTCATCCCTTTTCAGATCCTACTCGGAATACCACAGACAAGGTTTAGACTTTCCGGATCTCAGGAATGCTGCCAATTGATTCTAGCCTATACCACGAAGACTCTGATCTCATGGAATGGAAGGCTCGGTTATCAGGCGAGGCAACCATGCGTCATGAACCAGAAGGCTAAGAGATACGCACTCAAGCTATTGCAAGTAGAATGGAAGTGGTTGTCAGGCACGCGTTCATAGGTGAGAATGATGATGAGTGTCACGGATCATCACATTCGTCAGGTTGAAGAATGAGTGTATATCTTAGAGAAGAAATAGGCTTGAGTTGAATAGAAAAATAATAGTACTTTGCATTAATTCATGAGGAACAACAGAGCTCTACACCTTAATCTATGGTGTGTAGAAACTCCACCGTTGAAAATACAAAAGAACAAAAGCTCTAGGCATGGCCGAATGGCCAGCCTCCCAAAGAGGGTTCAATCATCAAAACATGATTCAAAGATGATCAAAAGATGAATTGAAAGATGAAAATACAATAGCAAAAGGTCCTATTTATAGAAAACTAGTAGCCTAGGGTTACAGAAATAGGTAATTAATGCAGAAATCTTCTTCCGGGCCCACTTGGTGTGTGCTTGGGCTAAGCATTGAAGCTTTCATATGTAGAGACTTTTCTTGGAGTTAAACACCAGCTTTTGTGCCAGTTTGGGCGTTTAACTCTAGCTTTTATGCCAGTTTTGGCGTTTTGACGCCAGAATTTCTATGCTGACATGGAACGCCGGTTTGGACCATCAAATCTTGGGTAAAGTATGGACTATTATATATTTTTGGAAAGCCCAGGATGTCTACTTTCCAACGCAATTGAGAGCGCACCAATTGGGCTTCTGTAGCTCTAAAATATCCACTTCGAGTGCAGGGAGGTCAGAATCCAACAACATCTGCAGTCCTTTTTCAGCCTCTGAATCAGATTTTTGCTCAAGTCCCTCAATTTCAGCCAGAAAATACCTGAAATCACAGAAAAATACACAAACTTATAGTAAAGTCCAGAAATGTGATTTTTATTTAAAAACTAATAAAAATATAATAAAAACTAACTAAAATATACTAAAAATATACTAAAAACAATGCCAAAAAGCGTATAAATTATCCGCTCATCACAACACCAAACTTAAATTGTTGCCTATCCCCAAGCAACTAAAAATAAAGTAGGATAAAAAGAATAGAATATACAATGAATTCCAAAAACATCTATGAAGATCAGTCTTAGTTAGATGAGCGGGGCTATTAGCTTTTTGCTTCCGAATAGCTTTGGCATCTCACTTTATCCCTTGAAGTTCAGAATAATTGGCATCTATAGGAACTCAGAATTCAGATAGTGTTATTGATTCTCCTAGTTAAGTATGTTGATTCTTGAACACAGTTACTTTATGAGTCTTGGCCGTGACCCTAAGCATTTTGTTTTCCAGTATTATCACCGGATACATAAATGCTACAGACACATAACTAGGTGAACCTTTTCAAACTGTGACTTAGCTTTGCTAGAGTCCCCAATTAGAGGTGTCCAGAGCTCTTAAGTACACTCTTTTTGCTTTGGACCACGACTTTAACCGCTCAGTCTCAAGCCTTTAACTTGACACCTTCACGCCACAAGCACATGGTTAGGGACAGCTTGGTTTAGCCGCTTAGGCCAGGATTTTATTCCTGTGGGCCCTCCTATCCACTGATGCTCAAAGCCTTGGATCATTTGTATTTTACCCTTGCCTTTTGGTTTAAAGGACTATTGGCTTTTTCTGCTTGCTTTTTTTTCTTTTTCTTTCTTTTTCTTTTCTTCTTTTTTTTTCGCATATATTTTTTTTGCAAGCTTTTCACTGCTTTTTCTTGCTTCAAGAATCAATTTTATGATTTTTCATATCATCAATAACATTTCTCCTTTTTCATTATTCTTTCAAGAGCCAACAATTTTAACATTCATAAACAACAAGTTCAAAAACATGCACTGTTCAAGCATTCATTCAGAAAACAAAAAGTATTGCCACCACATCAAAATAATTAAACTATTTTAAAATTCAAAATTCATGTATTTATTTTTCTTTTACAATTAAAAACATTTTTCATTTAAGAAAGGTGATGGATTCATAGGACATTCATAGCTTTAAGGCATAGACACTAAGACACTAATGATCATGTAATAAAGACACAAACATAGATAAACCTAAAGCATAATTTTTGAAAAACAAAAAAATAAAGAACAAGGAAATTAAAGAACGGGTCCACCTTAGTGATGGCGGCTTGTTCTTCCTCTTGAAGATCTTATGGAGTGCTTGAGCTCCTCAATGTCTCTTCCTTGCCTTTGTTGCTCCTCCCTCATGACTCTTTGGTCTTATCTAATTTCATGGAGGAGGATAGAATGCTCTTGGTGCTCCACCCTTAGTTGTCCCATATTGGAACTCAATTCTCCTAGGGAGGTGTTAATTTGCTCCCAATAATTTTGTGGAGGAAAGTGCATCCCTTGAGGCATCTCAGGAATTTCATGATGAGGAATTTCCTCATGCTCTTGCCCATGAGTGGGATCTCTTGTTTGCTCCATCCTTTTCTTAGTGATGGGCTTGTCCTCATCAATAAGGATGTCTTCCTCTATGTCAATTCCAACTGAATTGCAGAGGTGACAAATGAGATGAGGGAAGGCTAACCTTGCCAAAGTAGAGGACTTGTCCGCCACCTTGTAGAGTTCTAGGGATATAACCTCATGAACTTATACTTCCTCTCCAATCATGATGCTATGGATCATGATGGCCCGGTCTATAGTAACTTTATACCGGTTGCTAGTGGGAATGATTGAGCGTTGGATGAACTCCAACCATCCCCTAGCAACAGGCTTGAGGTCATGCCTTCTTAGTTGAACCGGCTTCCCTCTTGAATCTCTCTTCCATTGAGCGCCCTCTTCACAAATGTCTATGAGGACTTGGTCCAACCTTTGATCAAAGTTGACCCTTCTAATGTAGGGATGTGCATCTCCTTGCATCATGGGCAAGTTGAATGCCAACCTTACATTTTCCAGACTGAAATCTAAGCATTTCCCCCGAACCATTGTAAGCCAATTCTTAGGGTCCGGATTCACACTTTGATCATGGTTCTTGGTGATCCATGCATTGGCATAGAACTCTTGAACCATTAAGATCCCAACTTGTTGAATGGGGTTGGTGAGAATTTCCCAACCTCTTCTACAAATCTCATGTCGGATCTCCGGATATTCACCCTTTTTGAGCTTGAAAGGGACCTCGGGGATCACCTTTTTCTTGGTCACAACTTCATAGAAGTGGTCTTGATGCACCCTTGAGATGAATCTCTCCATCTCCCATGACTCGGAGGTGGAAGCTTTTGCCTTCCCTTTCCTCTTTCTAGAGGTTTCTCCAGCCTTTGGTGCCATAAATGGTTATGGAAAAACAAAAAGAAATGCTTTTACCACACCAAACTTAGAAAGTTTGCTCGCCCTCGAGCAAAAGAAGAAAGAAAGAGTAGAAAAAGAAAATAAAGGAGATGGAAGGGATTTTGTGGTTCGGTCAAGGGGGAGAATTAGTGTGTATGATGTGTGAAAATGAAGGAGTGAAGATGGATTTATATAGGAGTGCAGAGAGGGGTAGGGTTCGGCCATGTATGGGTGGGTTTGGGAGGGAAAGTGGTTTGAATTTGAATGGTGAGGTAGGTGGGATTTTATGATGGATAGATGTGGATTGGTGAAGAGATTATGAGAAGAGGGTAGGATTTGATAGGTGAGGGGTATTTGGGGAAGAGGTATTGAAGTGATTGGTGGAGGGTATTTGGGGAAGGTTGTTATGGAGTGGTGTGAAGAAGAGAGAGAGAGATGAAGTAGGTGGGGATCCTGTGGGGTCCACAGATCCTGAGGTGTCAAGGATTTCTCATCCCTGCACCATGTGGCGTGTAAACGCCCCCTTGATTGCCAATCCTGGCGTTAAACGCCAGGTTGCTGCCCATTTCTGGCACTTAACGCCAGCTTTTCTCCCCTTTCTGGCGTTTAACACCAGCTCTGTGCCCCCTTTCTGGCGTTAAACACCCAGAATGGTGCCAGACTGGGCGTTTAACGCCCATTCTGCTACCCTTACTGGCGTTTAAACGCCAGTAAGCTTCTCCTCCAGGGTGTGCTATTTTTAATACTGTTTTTCATTCTGTTTTTGCTTTTTCAGTTATTTTTGTGGCTTCACATGATCATCAACCTACAGAAAACATAAAATAAAAATGGAAAATAAATAGATATGATTAAATTGGGTTGTCTCCCAACAAGCGCTTCTTTAATGTCAATAGCTTGACAGTGGGCTCTCATGGAGCCTCACAGATACTCAGAGCATGATGATGGCCTCCTAACACCAAACTTAGAGTTTGAATGTGGTTGCTCTATTTGACTCTGCACTGAGAGAAGCTTTTCATGCTTCCTCTCCATGGTTACAGAGGGATATCCTTGAGCTTTAAACATAAGGGAGTCCTCATTCACTTGAAGAACCAATTCTCCTCTGTCAACATCAATCACAGCTTTTGCTGTGGCTAGGAAGGGTCTGCCAAGGATGATGGATTCATCCATACACTTCCCAGTGTCTAGGATTATGAAATCAGCAGGGATGTAGTGGCCTTCAACCTTTACCAAAACATCTTCTACAAGTCCATAAGCCTGTTTCCTTGAATTGTCTGCCATCTTTAGTGAGATTCTTGCAGCTTGTACCTCACGGATCCCTAGCTTCTCCATCACAGAGAGTGGCATGAGGTTTATACTTGACCCCAGGTCACACAGAGCCTTCTCAAAGGTCATGGTGCCTATGGTACAAGGTATTGAGAACTTTCCAGGATCCTGTCTCTTCTGAGGTAATCTCTGCCTAGTCAAGTCATCCAGTTCTTTGGTGAGCAAGGGGGGTTCATCCTCCCAAGTCTCATTACCAAATAACTTGGCATTTAACTTCATGATTGCTCCAAGGTACTTAGCAACTTGCTCTTCAGTAACATTTTCATCCTCTTCAGAGGAAGAATACTCATCAGAGCTCATGAATGGCAGAAGTAAATTTAATGGAATCTCTATGATCTCTGTATGAGCCTCAGATTCCTATGGTTCCTCATTAGGGAACTCCTTGGAGGCCAATGGACATCCATTGAGGTCTTCCTCAGTGGAAATCACTGCCTCTTCCTCCTCTCCAAGTTCGGCCGAGTGGGTAATGTTGATGGCCTTGCACTCTCTTTTTGGATTCGCTTCTGTATTGCTTAGGAGAGTACTAGGAGGGAGTTCAGTAATTTTCTTACTCAGCTGACCTACTTGTGCCTCCAAATTTCTAATGGAAGATCTTGTTTCAGTCATGAAACTTTGAGTAGTTTTAATTAGATCAGAGACTATGGTTGCTAAGTCAGAATGGCTCTGCTTAGAATTCTCTTTCTGTTGCTGAAAAGATGATGGAAAAGTCTTGCTATTGTTAAACCTATTTCTTCCACCATTACTGTTGTTGAAGCCTTGTTGAGGCCTCTGTTGGTCCTAACATGAGAGATTTGGGTGATTTCTCCATGAAGGATTATAGGTGTTTCCATAGGGTTCTCCCATGTAATTCACCTCTTCCATTGCTGGGTTCTCAGGATCATAAGCTTCTTCTTCAGATGAAGCTTCTTTGGTACTGCCTGTTGCTGCTTGCATTCCAGACAGACTCTGAGAAATCATATTAACTTGCTGAGTCAATATTTTGTTTTGAGCCAATATGGCATTCAGAGTGTCAATCTCAAGAACTCCTTTCTTCTGATTCATCCCATTATTCACAGGATTCCTTTCAGAAGTGTACATGAATTGGTTATTTGCAACCATTTCAATGAGTTCCTGAGCTTCTGTAGGCGTCTTCTTCAGATGAAGAGATCCTCCAGCAGAGCAGTCCAATGACATCTTGGACAGTTCAGACAGACCATCATAGAAGATACCTATGATGCTCCACTCTGAAAGCATGTCAGAAGGACACCTTCTGATCAATTGCTTGTATCTTTTCGAAGCTTCATAGAGTGATTCATCTTCCTTCTGTCTGAAGGATTGGACTTCCACTCTAAGCTTACTCAATTTTTGAGGTGGAAAGAACTTTACCAAGAAGGCATTGACTAGCTTTTTCCAAGAGTTCAGGCTTTCCTTAGGTTGTGAATCCAACCATATCCTAGCTCTGTCTCTTACAGCAAAAGGGAAGAGCATAAGTCTGTAGACCTCAAGGTCAACCTCATTGGTCTTGACAGTGTCACAGATTTGCAAGAATTCAGCTAAGAACTGATGAGGATCTTCTAATGGTAGTCCATGAAACTTGCAATTCTGTTGCATTAGAGAAACTAATTATGGCTTAAGCTCAAAGTTGTTTGCTTCAATGGCAGGGATTGAGATGCTTCTCCCATAGAAGTCGGGAGTAGGTGCAGTAAAGTCACCAAGCACCTTCCTTGCATTGTTGGCATTGTTGTTGTTTTCGGCTGCCATGTCTTCTTCTTGTTTGAAAAGCTCTGTTAGGTCCTCTACAAAGAGTTATACTTTAGCTTCTCTTAGCTTTCTCTTCAAGGTCCTTTCAAGTTCAGGATCAGCCTCAACAAGAATGTCTTTGTCCTTACTCCTGCTCATATGAAAGAGAGAGGAGAAGAAAGTATGGAATCCTCTATGTTACAGTATAGAGATTCCTTGAGATGTCAGAGGAAAAGAAGAATAGAAGGAGGAGGTAGAGAGGAGAGAATTCGAACTTATAGAGAGAGGTAGTCCGAATTGCACATTGAGGAAGAGTGCTAGTCCCTTAAATAGAAAAATGTGAGAAAGGGGAAAGAATTTTCGAAAACAAATTAAAAAGATTTTGAAACAATTAAAAGAAATTTTGAAAATTTGATTGATGATTTTCGAAAATTAAAGTTGAGAAAGTAGTTAAGTGATTTTGAAAAAGATTTTGAAATTAGAAATAAAAAAGATATGATTGAAAATTATTTTGAAAAATATGTGATGGAGAAGATATGATTGAGAAGATATGATTGAGAATCAAATTAAAAAAGAAAGTTTTAAAATTAAAGTTGATTACTTGACTAACAAGAAATTAAAAGATATGATTCTAGAATTTAAAATTTGATCCTTTCTTAATAGGCAAGTAACAACTTGAAAATTTTGAATTAAATCATTAATTGTAGCAAGGATTTTTGAAAATAGAAAATGGAAAGAAATTGATTTTGAAAAGATATGATTTGAAAAAGATTTGATTTTAAAAAATTATGAAAATTTGAAAAAGATTTGAATTAAAAATAAAATATTACCTCTTGTGCCATCCTGGCGTTAAACGCCCAGAATGGTATCCATTCTGGCGTTTAACGCCCAAAATACTACCTTTTTGGGCGTTTTGAACGCCCAGCTTTTTCTGTGTAATTCCTCTACTGCATGTTCTGAATCTTCAATTCTCTGTATTATTGACTTGAGAAGACATAATTTTGAAAATTTTTTTTTGAGTTTTTTAATGATGAGAAACAACAAAATGAAACGAATCATGGAAAACTAAGATCAAATAAACAAAGCATGCAAGACACCAAACTTAGAAATTTTCATATTAGAAACACCAACAGATTGAGAATGCATATGAGAAACAACTAAACACACAAAACAAGAGAAGTTAAAGCTCAGAGCAAGGAAATCATCAAGAACATCTTGAAGATTAATGAAGAACATAATGCATGTAATTTTCGAAAATTAGAAGAATGCAATTGACACCAAACTTAAAATTAGACACTAGACCCAAACAAGAAACATAAAATATTTTTGATTTTACGATTTTGTAATTTTTTTTTTTGTGATTTTTCGAAAATTATATGGAAAAGAAAATAAAGAGATTCAAAATTTTTAATAAGAATTCCAGGAATCATGCAATGTTAGTCTAAAACTCCGGTCCAGGATTTAGACATGGCTTACTAGCCAGCCAAGCTTTCAGTGAAAGCTTCGGTCCAAAACACTAGACATGGCCAATGGCCAGCCAAGCTTTAGCAGATCATTACGTTCAACAGCAAGATTGATAGAAATCAACAAGCCCTTGTGATGATAAGTTGAAACCTCGATCCAAAAGATTAGACATGGCTTCACAGCCAGCCAGACTTCAACAAATCATCATGAAACTCTAGAATTCATTCTTAAAAACTCTGAAGATCAAAATAGAAATACATATTTTTTTTTGAAATTTTTCGAAAAATAAAAAGTAAAAAGCTTAAACATAAAATAAAATTACCTAATTTGAGCAACAAGATGAACCGTCAGTTGTCCAAACTCAAACAATCCCCGGCAACGGCACAAAAAACTTGGTGCGCGAAATTGTGATCATCAATGGCGCCAACAACTTGGTACACACAATTGTAATCTCAACTCTTTGTCACAACTCCACACAACTAACCAGCAAGTGCACTGGGTCGTCCAAGTAATAAACCTTACGTGAGTAAGGGTCAATCCCACGGAGATTGTCGGCTTGAAGCATGCTATGGTCATCTTGTGAATCTTAGTCAGGCGAATTCAAATGGTTATGGAGAATTGATAATTAAAAGATGAATAAAATATAAAATAGGATAGAGATACTTATGTAATTCATTGGTGAGAATTTCAGATAAGCGTATGAAGATGCTTTGTTCCTTCTGAACCTCTGCTTTTCTATTACCTTCTTCCAATCATTCATACTCCTTTCCATGGCAAGCTTATGTTGGGTTTCACCGTTGTCAATGGCTACCTCCCGTCCTCTCACTGAAAATGGTCCAAATGCGCTGTCACCGCATGGCTAATCAGCGGTTGGTTCTCGATCATGTTGGAATAGGATCCATTGATCCTTTTGCGTCTGTCACTACGCCCAACACTCGCGAGTTTGAAGCTTGTCACAGTCATCCCTTCCCAGATCCTACTCGGAATACCACAGACAAGGTTTAGACTTTTCAAATCTCAGGAATGCTGCCAATTGATTCTAGCCTATACCACGAAGACTCTGATCTCATGGAATGGAAGGCTTGGTTGTCAGGCGAGGCAACCATGCATCATGAACCAAAAGGCTAAGAGATACGCACTCAAGCTATTGCAAGTAGAACAGAAGTGGTTGTCAGGCACGCGTTCATAGGTGAGAATGATGATGAGTGTCATGGATCATCACATTCGTCAGGTTGAAGAAAGAATGTATATCTTAGAAAAGAAATAGGCTTGAGTTGAATAGAAAAACAATAGGACTTTGCATTAATTCATGAGGAACAGCAGAGCTCCACACCTTAATCTATGGTGTGTAGAAACTCCACCGTTGAAAATACATAAGAACAAAAGGTCTAGGCATGGCCGAATGGCCAGCCTCCCAAAGAGGGTTCAATCATCAAAACATGATTCAAAGATGATCAAAAGATGAATTGAAAGATGAAAATACAATAGCAAAAGGTCCTATTTATAGAAAACTAGTAGCCTAGGGTTACAGAAATAGGTAATTAATGCAGCAATCTTCTTCCGGGCCCATTTGGTGTGTGCTTGGGCTGAGCATTGAAGCTTTCACATGTAGAGACTTTTCTTGGAGTTAAACGCCAGCTTTTGTGCCAGTTTGGGCATTTAACTCCAGCTTTTATGCTAGTTCTGGCGTTTTGACGCCAGAATTTCTATGCTGACATGGAACGCCGGTTTGGGCCATCAAATCTTGGGCAAAGTATGAACTATTATATATTTTTGGAAAGCCCAGGATATGTACTTTCCAACACAATTGAAAACGCGCCAATTGGGTATCTGTTGCTCCAGAAAATCCACTTCAAGTGCAGGGAGGTCAGAATCCAACAGCATCTGCAGTCTTTTTTCAGCCTCTGAATCAGATTTTTGCTCAGGTCCCTCAATTTCAGCCAGAAAATACCTGAAATCATAAAAAAAATACACAAACTCATAGTAAAGTCGAGAAATGTGATTTTTATTTAAAAACTAATAAAAATATAATAAAAACTAACTAAAATATACTAAAAATATACTAAAAACATTGCCAAAAAGCGTATAAATTATCTGCTTATCAATCTGGCATCTTCCTTGGCAGCTCATTCTAAATTAGAATATTGTACTTCTCAATAAGTACCTCTATTTAATCTCCCCTTAGGTCCTTCTTTTCAAAAGGAATGTCTTTTATACAGGCCGTATAGGGGGTCCTTTTTTCAATACCTTTGCAGCAGAGATATTGACTTGTAGCTCCTTAAGGGCTACTGGAAAATGAGCCAACTGCTTATCTGCCGGTTCTTTCTACATGCCTAGGAAAGATGGCTCTTGATGCTCTTTCACCTCTGCAAGGGCGTGCTCTGTGATAATCACAGGCTCCTCTTGCACACCTAGAGAAGATTCAACTCGAGGCTCCTTTTCCTTTGTGATTGCCTTGAGTCCCTCAGTAGCATGCTCCTGCGGTTCGGCCTCCTTGGTACTAATGAGGACCAGACACTCTTCTCTTGGATTCACTTCTGTGGCTCTGAAAAGAGTGTTAGGGTGTCTCTGCAGCTTCTGAGGAAGGTTCCTCTGAATGACTGCATTGCACTCCTTAGTAAGAGCTACTATCTCTACTTCCCTCCAATCCTTCTTATGACTCAAAATGTCCTTCATGAACTTAGCATAAGAAGGTATCTGTTCAAGAGCCTCTGCAAAAGGGATCTTGATCTCTAATGTTCTGAGATAATCTGCAAAACGGACAAACTGTTTATTTTTTTCCTCTTGACATAGTCTCTGAGGAAATGGCATCTTAGCCTTATACTCATTAATCTTGGTTGATGAAGGCTGAGTGCCGTGTGTATTGGAAGGCGGGTTACTAGCTTGCTTAGGAGGGTTGTTATCAGCATGTAATTGGCCTCCTTTACTTGGGCGTTCAACGCCCATATTGCTGCCCCCTTCCTGGCGTTCAACACCAGGGACACTGCCCCCTGTTGGGCGTTCAACGCCAAGGCTTCCAATCCTTTTTGGGTGTTCAACGCCAGGGATGGATACCCCTTCTTGGCGTTGAACGCCAATGACCTTCCTCTTTGGGCATTCAATGCCCTCAGAGACGTCCTGGACCTCAGCCTGGTGTTCTTCTGTAGGCTTTTCTTTCTTATTGTACTGAGGTTGGGTGTTTAAAGATTTCTCACTCCTCAGTTAAATAGCCTGGCATTCCTCTGTTATCAGTTTAGATAACTGTTGCCTGGTTTGATTCAGCTGGGCTTCTACATTCCTTTTAGAAGCCTAAGTTTCTCACAAAGCCTTTTGCATCTCTAGTAGTTGCTGGGCAAGGGTGTGCAGTTGCTGAGTCAATAGGCCATCCTGTTCTGGAGGGTTAGGTTCAGTAGCTACTGCCTTAACCTCTCCTTTTGTAGAAGTCTCAGTAGATGAGTACAGATGCTGATTAGTGACAACTGTCTCAATAAGCTCTTGAGCCTCTCCAATGGTCTTTCTCATGTGTATGGATCCACCAGCAGAGTGGTCCAAAGACAATCTAGTCATGTCTGAAAGTCCATAGTAGAAGATGTCTAAATGTACCCATTCTGAAAATATTTCAGTGAGACATTTTCTTAGCATCCTCCTATACCTCTCGCAGGCATCATAAAAAGATTCACCATCTCCTTGTTTGAAGCCTTGGATGTCCAGCCTCAACTGGGTCATCTTCCTTGGAGGAAAGTATTGATTTAAAAACTTGTCTACTAATTGTTTCCAAATTTTCAAGCTAGCTTTAGGCTGGTTATCCAACCACCTTTTTGCTTGATCCTTTACAGCAAAAGGAAAGAGTAATAGTCTGTAGACATCTTGGTCTACTCCCTCACTGTGTACTATGTCAGCAATCTTTAAGAAATTTACCAGGAACCTTGTAGGTTCTTCTTGAGGAAGCCCAGAATACTAGCAGTTTTGCTGCACTAGAGTAATGAGTTGAGGGTTTAGTTCAAAGCTACTTGCTCTAATGTGAGGTATGATAATACTTCTTCGATAGAAGTCAGCAGTGGGATTTGTATAAGATCCCAGAGTTCTTCTGAACTCTTCATTCCCATTTGAGTTCATGATGAAGAAAGGTAGAAGAAGAGAAAGGAGAAAGAGGATAGAAGAAATGGAAGTAGAAATAGAAGTAGAAAACATAAACAAGAATTAAAATATTTTTTGTTTTTATTTTATTTATTAATTAATTTTGAAAATTAAAGTTAATTAATTAAAAGAAATTAAAAATTAATTATTGAAATTCGAAAAAGAAGAGAGAGAAAGAGAAGAAGAATTTTTGAAAATAGAAGAAAGAGGAATTAGTTAGGAAGTTTTGAAAAAGAAGAGAGAAGATAAGTAACTAATTGAGAAAATATTTGAATTTAAGATTTAAAATTTGAAAATTAAATTTTTAAATTTTGAAATTTGAAATTTAAATTTGACTTTTAAATTTTAAATTTTGAAAAAGCCAACAAGATAAGTTTTGAAATTTGATTTTGAAATTTGGATTTTGAAAATTGAAATTTGAAATGTGAAATTTGATTTTTAATTTTTGATATTTTAAATTTTGAATTTTTGAAATTTAAACAAGATGAGATAAAGATTTGAATCTGAAAAGGTTTGATTTTTAAAATTTGAAATAAGATAAGATAAGATTTTTAAAAAAGATATGATTTTTGAAAAAGATATGATTTTGAAAAAATTTGATTTTTGAAATTTAAAGCTAAGATAAGATAAGATAAAAATTTAAAAGTGAAATCTGAATTTTTAATTAAAATTTTCAAAAATTAATAAAAAATAAAGATAGAAAATATATTTTTTATTTTTGAATTTAATGAGGAGAGAGAAAACAAGTAAAAGACACCGAACTTAAAATTTTTAGATCTAATTACTCCTAGTGTGCGAAAATTTAAGGAAAACACCAAGGAACACAAAACTTAAAAATTTTAAGATCAAAACAAAAAGCAAACACAAGAACACTTTGAAGATTTAAGAAGAACACCAAGAACAAAACTCAAGAAACTTAAAGAACACAAGAACACACAAAGAACACCAAACTTAAAACTTTTGAACATCAAACATAAAATTTTCAAAAATTTAAAAGAAAAATAAAAGAAGACATCAAACTTAAAGAATTGAAACAAGACTCAAATAAAAAGACTAAATTTAAAAATTTTTAGAAAAACGATTCAAGATTTTTGAAAATTGACTCAACAAGAACATAAACAAAGACTCAAACAAAGAAACTATTTTTGAAAAATTTTTGAAAGGAAGATACCAAAAAATCGAAAATTGCTATAAGAACAAAATCAAAGACTCAAAGAAACAAAAATTAATCAAAAACATAAACAAAAAGACTCAACCCAAGAACAAAAACTGAACAAAGAAAAGACAAATATTTCTTGAAAAGGTTTTAAAAAGACAAATATTACTGTCTTCTTTGCTTGTGAGTGATCTCTTCAGTGGCAGGCTGTAAGTGATTAACGCCTTTATTGAGAGGTCGTCAATACTCCTCCAGATCTGAACCCCAGGGTTAGTGTGGATCCATCTCTGCTTGAGGGTGAAACTCGTACAGTCCATTCTCCTTAATGATCCTACTCAAAACGCCACAAACAAGGTCGGATCTTCCGGATCAGAGAATGTTGCATCTTTGGGTTCTAGCCTCTACCAAAGAGACTCTAATCTTCCTGTAAATTGGCTGAACTGGTGTCTCGAGAGTCCCCAACGAGGTCGTGGATTAGCCGTCTGAGAGATGTATAATTCAAGCTGGTGGTCTATGCTTTCCACTGAAGTATTCACACGAACCAAAGTAGACGCGGGTGTTTGTTAGGCACGTTCGTCTTAGTATGATGAACAGAGCTGATTGTCACTGATCATCCTATTCACCATGTTGAAGTACGAATATACATCTTAGAATTAATCACACACGGATCGAAGAGAAACAGTAATACTTTTATTAGTTCATAGGACTCAGCAGGGCTCCTCCCCTCAACCTAGGAGGTTTAGAAACTCATACAAAAAGGAATTACAATGGTAAAAATGAAAATATGCTGAATGATGGTAAAAAGTGTACGATTAACATGAATCTAATCCCTTAAATAATAAACAAATGACTACTAAGGATAAAACAGTCTTTCTAGTGCTAAAATTCACTTCTGGGATCCACTTGGTGAGTGTTTGAGCTGAGTTTTGATGAGATCCACGTGTTAGTTCTAGGGCGTGAAACGCTAGCTAGGGGTCCTCTCTGGGCATTTGGACGCTGGGCTCTGCTCCTTGGACGCTAGACGCCTAGAAGGGGGCAGATGGCTGGCGTTGGACGCCAGTTTTGGGCCTTCTATTCTGAAACAAACTATGGACTTTTATATATTGCTGGAAAGCTCTAGAGTCAGATTTCTATAGCTGTTGAGAACGCTCCATTTGGACTTCTGGAGCTCCAGAAAATCTCTTCCGAATGCAAGGAAGTCAGATCCAGATAGCATCTGCAGTGCTTTCTTTGTCTCTGAATCAGACTTTTGCTCCAGCTCCTCAATTTCAGCCAGAAATTTCCTGAAATTACACAAAAATATACAAACTCATAGTAGAATCTAAAAATATGAATTTAATACTAAAACCTATAAAAACTTAATAAAAACTAAACAAAACATACTAAAAACTATATAAAAATGATGCCAAAAAGCGTATAAAATATCCGCTCATCACATATAATTATAAATAGATTCTCATAATATGATCCAGATTAGACTTTATTTTTTAGTATGCAAGATTCATCAAGATAAGAAAAGCTCACATGTGATCATAGAGATGATTATAAAGCCCACTTTTACTTTAATTTTGATTTAAATTCGCAAACTCTTCAATTCCTATCACTAAGATCACATCTGTTTATTCTTCTTTTTGCTTAAAGATAAGCAAAGTTTTAAGTTTGGTGTTGTGATGTCTTGGCATCTTTAATAATTTTTATATACCTTTTTTAATAGTTTTCTTAGGTTTAATTCTAAGTTCTTATGTTTTTAATGAAGTTTTTATAACTAATCATATATTTGGAGTTGTTTTAGAATTATTTTGTTTTCAGATTAATTACTTTTCAAAGTAATTAGGAGTAAAGAAGCAAACAAAGAAACACAAGATTGAACTCCTAAAAGAGAAAAAGAAGCTGGCGCCTGACTTCAAGAATCTGAAGTCCAGTGCCCAAGTAGGGCGCCCAACGCCTTTGACAAGGCTTTAAGGGATGGCGCCCAACTTCCAAAGGTGGCGCCCAACACCCAAGTGATCCAACATAACGAGCGCCTAGCGCCCAAACCCGGAGCCCGACTTCAAGTGACTTCTCCACTCCCAGGGGTCCAAATTTCACCTAAGTCTGGCACCAATTACTCAATCCTAGCGCCAAGCCCATGGTCCTCTCTCAGGATGCTCTAATTCAAGCCAATTATTCATGATTTGAATGATTAGTTATTGTTGATTTGAATGATTAGTTATTTTTAACTTCTTCTAGAAAGATAAGATCTAGTTTTACTTTAGATTTAATTGTTATTTTAGCTATCTTATCCTTCCGAAGATAAGATTAGATTTAGATTTTTTTATTTTAATTCTTGGATAGAATTTAGGATATAAATAAGTGAACGCATGGTTCACTGGAGGGGAATAACTGGAATTTATCCAGCATCTCATTCATTAGTTTAGCTTTCTTCTTTATCATGAATAATTAAACCTCCTTTGTTAAATGTTAGGAGCTCTGTTTGACTTTTCATGGATAATGTGATTATTCATTTATTTTGATTTATGCATTGATACTTATTTAAGATTGAGTATCATTCTTCATCTTTAATAGTTAGAACTATTAGAAAATATTTTAATTTTGTCTTTGATTCTGTTATTACTTTGAGAAATTTAATAGCAGAATTAGCTTGAAACTCTTTCTCATAATTTTTCAACTTAACTAGGAATAATATTTTTAAAGTTGTGTAGCGTTAAATCGGGATCATGCTTAAACTCTTTTCTTAATTAGTTGACCAAGGAATAGGCAATTAAATAATTTAAAGAAAATTTGAATTGCCAAGGAATTGGAATTTGATTATATATGATTTGTTCTGAAAGTATCTTGCATGAATCAAAGTAAAGAAACATGAGAATTTCCTTTTCTGAAAGTAAACATCTTTGAAGCCTTTAACAATTTTTAATCACTATTTCTTTTCTTAAATTCATAAGAATTCATTCATTCACACCAAACACTCTCCTTCATTATTCTTTATTATTTCAAGATTCACATCCTCTCTCTTACAAAGGTTCAATTGATCTAATTAAAAAGATTCAATCAAGAGTTGCTTGCTCAATCCTTTAATTCTTGTGGAAACGATATCCACTCACTGTGGTATTACTTAAAAGTGATTTAGTGCACTTGCCAAGATTCAAGCGTATCAAGTTTTTGGCTCATCACCATTATCTTTTGAGTGATTGTTGCCAAAGGATAATCATTTCAGACCAAATGACATAAGTCCCCTAACAATTCGTTCTCGAATTGCCCTATCCTAACAACTCCTATTCCAACAAGTGTATTTTTCTCCAACAAATTCTATATCTACAAATCCATGGATTGATTGTGGTGACTTGTCTCTACCTCCATGCTTTTCCTCTGCACTTAGGATAACATTAAAGTCTCCGAGAAGGAGATATCTATCTCCACATAATCGATAGTGTCTAATAAAATTCTATATTGTTGATTTCTCTGTTGTTCAACGCTGATGAAACCAAATTTTATGTTAATTATTGTACGCTTTTTTAAGAGATTTCATGCAATTTTCCTCTACTTTTTGTACTTAATTGACTAGATTTGTGATTCTTGATTCTAATTGTAATTGATGACAAATTAGTATGATTCTTGACTATAAATTAAATATGTTTCTTTAATCATCTGCTTGGTACCTTAATATATTTGTTAGTGTTTCAAGTCAATTTAGGTTCAAGTGGAAGCATGAAACTTGGCTAAAAGGGGAAAGAATCACAAAACAAGAAGTTCAGCATAACTGACCTCGCCCAAGGGAGGAAATATTGCCCAGGAAATATCTCGCCCAAGCGAAGTGTCGCCTAGACGATAGTGTTGTCACATGCCTAGGTTAATGCGTACGTGGGTTTGCGATTTGGACCCCAAAAGACCTGCAAACCTCATATTTTTGAAGTATTTCAAGGGAAAATACATAGGAGAACATCAAGTAGTTTTTAGTATGTTTTAGTGAATTCTAGAGAGAGAAACTCTATAGAATTCTTAGGATTTCACTTTAATTCTCTCTTGTTTTAATTTTTAATCTTGTTTAAGTTTAGTTTTATTTATGTTTTCTTATTCTATTATCTTAGTTTATTAGGATTCTCTTGTTAGTTTTTTTCTTATTCATGTCATTTTAGTTTATGAATCCTTATTGAATTTTTTATTTTCTTTGATGAATTTGATATTTTATGCTTTATTATTGCTTATTAGAGATGTTATTATTGCTTTCTTGCAATGTATAGTTGTAGATTTTACTAATTCTTACAATTTATGAAGTCTTATGTTTATGCACTCTAGATGTTTGACAAAATACTTGAACTAGTTATAAAGTAGATTTTTTCTTTCTTGGCTTGGAATTGAGAAATTGAGTGACCTTGAGTCATTGATGTCCAAGTTGATTGATAATTTAGAGATATTAATTAATCTTATTTTCACTAACGCGAATCTTTTACTAATTCAATTAGTAAGTTAGTTATGACTTGTAGATTAGGGTTAATTAAGCCTAACTGACTTTTCTCAATTAATAGAGGTTGACAAATTGGATTTTCTCTTTGTAGTTATCATGTTGTGGTTAGTGACAAGGATGGTGATCCTAGACCCTAACCCTTGCCAAGATCTTTTAAGAATTTAAAATTTACTTTCATTCCCTACTAATTGCCTTAACTGTTCTTAGTTTAAATTTTGCTTATCGTTTAGATATTGCTTGCTCTTTAATTTCTTACTATTTAAATATTTGTCAATTGCTATCAATCCCCGATTTTTCCATAGTCAATGATAATGCACTCAATTGTGATTTCAAGAGAGAACGACCCGAGATTAAACTCCCAGTTATTAATTTGAAAGTGTGATATCTTTTACTAAACTTTGAAAAGTGTTAAATTCCGGTTTAGACCTACAACAAATCTTAAACTTTAAAAACTTGTGAATTTTTTATATCGGTGTTTAACATTCATCAAGCGTTGTGTAAATAGACCCTAAAAATCTATCAAGTTATTTGTCTCTCTTGATCTTCCAAAGAAAAAAAGATAAAAAAAAATTCTTCAGCTTTAATCACCTCTAACTTCATGTTCTCCTTCCAAGACAAGGCTAGACCTCTAACCAGCCCCCTTGGCTCCATATAAAATACTTCATCATAACCACATTCCTTAATCTTCCTTTCCACAAGTGAGGATTGATTTTTCATTTCACAAAGAAAAATCACCTCGGGAGAATGGGATCTTCTAGTTCCTTGTATGTTGTGAACTATCAAAGATTTTTTCAAACTTTGACAATTTCATGCAATCATCTTCATTGATCCTCGGGTGTCCGTTTTGGGTAGGCATCCACTCCTCCAACAGCATTATCTTCATGTATTAGAAAATCTTTTCTTCATCCCTTTCTTCCTCCATAATCCACATGCTTTTTTTGACCCCCAAGACCTGATTAATAAATTCAACTTTTTGAATGCTTCGTGCCAGATGTTTAATCTTTCTTTTCTTAACCCCTCCTCTCTCATTCTCCTTCATCCTACCACCTTGACAGCCTACTATATCTCCTATCCCACTGCTCTCTTGAGATCTAAAACAAAATAGTTATGGTATGACAATAATATGGTTTGCAAGATCATTTATGTTAGTAATGTTGGCTAGTGGTGTTGTGTTCAGGTTATATATTTGGGTCGAGTGTTGCTAGTTTGTGGGGTGGCTAGGTATTGTGTTTTGGTATTATAACTAGTATGTTTGGTTGATGTATGTGGGTCGTTGGAATTGTTATTTTGGTCAGTTTGATTTGATGTGAGGTTGGTTGTTGCAATTTTGTTTTGGTAGGAAGTTTTATAGGGTTGGGTATGCGTAAAAAGGTTTGATATTGTTAAGTGATTCTGGATTATATTCTATTTTGGGAGATCTGAAATTGATAATTGAGAAAAACATTTTAAAAGGCTTAAGGGGGTAGGCTTCTTTATAAGGTTTGTTGTTTCTCTCTCAGTTCTTTCTCTGTTTGGGTTATTATTATCCTTATTCTCCAAAATTCTCCATCCTATTTTATCTACTTTTAGACTCACACTCTATTTATCATCCATCTGGCCTTCTTGATCTGAGTATTCTAATTATACTTGGTAATTTCTAGCTTTATGGCTAATGAATCCACAGTAGATTCAATATATTCCCAGTCTTTTATATCATAGAGAGACCTCAAAAGTAGCTCTATTTAGGCTGGAAATTTTAATAGACTATTTTAAGATTTTTGTAATATCGAAGTTTACTACATTCATTATTTTATCCTCCTTACCTTTCACTATACAACTACCCGCCTCCAGCACCTCCCCTAATCTTTTTCCTATCTTTTTCGCTAATTCAATCGTCTTACAGTGCTCCAGTATATTTCACAATTGGATCCACATTGGTATCGCATAGTAATCTTCATTCTCGATTTGCATCTCCGTATACCATCGTCTTAGATGAATCATATACTATTTAAAGAGCCAAAGGGATCCTTGTTCCACCCTAATCAATTCTGATTCTTTTCCAAAGAAGAATTGAAAGATGTTATCTCCATGCACTTTCACTCTAAATCCCTTCGGCCGATTCCAAATAGCGTTGAATGCAACCTCCATTATTCCTATAGAAAAACTCCTATCTGCCATCAATCTTTTGATTAGGCTTTTATTGTGATTGTCTACTCTCTTTTTCACATCTTTCTCATCTAACACAAAAATTTCTTCCTCCTCTTCCTCGTTGGCATTAGGATTAGGAGATAATTATGATGATATAAAGGTTCTCTTGCCTCTATTATTTATTATATATCTCTAATTTTAGAGTCAAAATGTGTCACATGTCACTTTTCTTATTGCAATTGGAATCAAATCGTTCCCTCTCCAAAATTAAGGAATTCTCCTTTCCTCCTTACTAATTTTAAAACCAAAACGTGCCACATGTCACTCTCTCATTGTAATTGAAATTAAATCCTTCCCTCCAAAATTAAAGAATTCTTCCCTCCTCCTTACTAATTTTATAACCAAAATGTGCTACATGTCACTCCCTCATTGCAATTGAAATCAAATCTTTCCCTCCAAAATTAAACAATTCTTCCCCCCTCCCTCTTCCCTCTTCCTTTCTCTATTTCTCTCATTCCTTCAACCACTCTATCTATTTTATATATCTTTATCAATATCAATAATTAATTACTAATTTGACAATAAAAATGTGTAACATCACATTCTATAATTGCATTAAAATTGAAATTGAAATATACATATATTATGTATCATATATTACTATCTAATTTAATAATCAAATGTGTCACATGATACTCTCTTATTAAAACTGAGAGAAAATATTTTTTTCAAAATTAATAAACTTCCTTTCTAAATTTTCTTATCTACCTCTCTCCATTTTCTATTTCTCTCTACTATTTTTACTATATATATAATTTATATTTTATATTAGTAATTTGACAAATCAAAATATGTCATCAGATATTTTTTTACAATTAAAATAAAAAATTTTCTTCAAAAATTAACAAACTCTCACTCTCATTCTTCATCTTTATCTTTCTCTCTCTTTTATCTCATTCTCTATTTTCTATCTTTTTCTTCTACCAAAAACGAAATTAATAAAATAATAGTTTAAATAAAAATATTATTATTATTATTGTTATTGTATACATAATTTTTTAGTTTTTTATTTAGTTTTAAATTTTTACCGCTTATCTTTTTAATCTATATTTTCATTTCTCTTCTTTCAAATATTTATTACATATAATTTTGAGAGAATACTAATGTTATACTTAAAAGTTAGAATCAAGATTCAATTATTTTAAAAAAAATTAATTTTGAGTTAATTTTATAACTATCAGTATAATTTTTTTATGCTAATATCTAATTATATTTTTATATACATAAAGAGAAAAAATATTATTTTTAAATAGCAAATATAAAAATTAATTATTTCTATTTTGCAACAGATTTAATAGTTAATATTTAATTTAATGTAAAAGTATACACGTTAAATTATTAGATAACGAATGTTAAAATTAATTATTAATAAAAAATTAGACTTTTTCATATAAAAATAATATCTAAAAATCTTATTATTTATTTTTTTATCTACAAATACTTTAGTCTTCTTAGTCAAAGACTTTTATTAACCTACAACTTTTTTTTATAAAAATAATTTGATTTTATAAATTTTCTGTGCCATGCATAATCTATACTGTCAGAACAAAGTAGATCGTAATTTTAAAAAATTTATATTTCCATAATATCATTAGGGATAAAAATACTAGCTATTCTCTAGAAACTGGAGATTAATGAGACCTAATCTAATCTCACTAATACGTAAAGCACTCTAATTGTGTATGACTTTCAAATTCTACCAGACACAGTAAATCCTAACAAACACAGTAATTTTTAGTGGGCATATGATTTAAGTAAACTATTAACGACTTGTTTTTCGTTAATAAATTTATAAAGACTAAAATATATTTTTGTTTATCAAAAATAATATTTCAGGTGTACTTTAATATTTATATACTTCAAACTTTTTTACATGAATTTTTATTCATTTACTCCTTAATTTATAAGTACTCTAGTGGCAAGTTTTCGATTATAAGCTTGTCTATATATACACTTGTTGGGTCTAATATAATAATATGCTCTTTTTAATAAATAAAAAAAAGAAAAGAAAATTTCACCACTGCCTTTTGATAGTTTTCATCATCTGCTGGCCCATTTTCAGCAAATTGTTAATAAAATATAATAACAAGTGCCTATGGAACGTATGGTGCACCATAATTCTATATATATATATATATATATATATATATATATATATATATATAGCGAATGACACAGTGATATGTTTATTAATTGGAAATAATCTTTCAATGTATTGGCAGAAGATTGAGGATTATATTACGATACTATATGATAACAATAATAACAGTAGGAGTTAAATTTGAACCTTTCAGAATCCGGAAACAGGTTGATAAAAGAAAAAAAATGGGACGAAAATGATTCATTTATACCAGAGTTACAACGAATTTTTTTTAAATATATATTTTAAAGGTTTTATTTATCAGTATAAATAATTTAGACAAAATTTATATTTTTATGCCTTATTACTATCTCGTTTAAATATAAACAAATTAATTATAATTATATCTTGTTTAACGAATTAATTATAACTATATCTCGTTTTAAACAAATAAAACGAGTACACTCATGATGCGTGAGAATTGACGTGTTTCACGTATTTTTTTATATAAAATATTATTTGTATATCAAAGTCAGCCATTAAAATTGGTCACTAATATATTTATGTATAAATATATATGTAGTTTAATTTATTTTTAATATGTATTTATATTTCAGTATATATTTTATATTGGTAGCTAATTTTGGTAGCTGATTTTAATATAAACGTAGCATAATTCTTTTTTATAATGTAAACGAGACATAGTCATAATTAATTTGTTTACATTCTAAACGAAATATGAATATTTGTAAGGATAAATATATATTTTTTTAAAATAATAAAAAGGTATTCATAATTTGATTTTAACCGATTTAAGAAATAAAAATTGATATATTTATTATTATTGAGATCGACTTTAATTAATTTATATTTTTTTATATTTTAAATTAATAATTTTCTAATATTTATTTGTACTGAATTTTTTAAAATGAATAATTTCAAATAATAAAAGAGATAGACAATTTTAAATTAGAATTTTAAATTAGTTGACATATAAATTACGTAAAAAAAATCACTAATTTTTAAAAAAATAATAACATCAATCCACATAAAATTAGTCATTTGAAATTATTTATTTAAAACAACAAATTATTTTTTTAGAAGCTAATACATTTAAATTGGTACGATAAATAAAATATTTAAAATGTTTTTTTTTTTTTTAAATCCGAGTTACAACCTATATTCCGACAAAATAGTTGTGCATGATTGAGCTGATATGGATGGATGGTGAGCCATCTTCATCACCGCCATATATAGGGTAGCAAAACCACGTGCCCTACTATACCACTTTGCTTAAAGACACTATTATTTATTTATTTATTTTTGATCGAATAAATCGTGAGAATATGAGAATATTACTACTCTTACAATTCTGCAGACTTAGAATATTTAAGGGCATAATGGTGGTATCTTATTTCATTTAATATTTTTAATTATATATATATATATATATATAGAATTTAATTTTAATATATTATTAGTATAAAATAATTCTTATACGTGTATTTAATTAGATAATATTATATTAATAAAAATAATTATTTTTTATATTAATAATGTGAATAGTCATTTAAAAAAATAAATATAATTTAGTTATTATATAAAATATTTTATACTGTTAATGTATTAAAATTAATCTTATATTTATAATTATATATATATATTTATTTATTATATTTAATATTAATTATTTTAGTAATAATTAAAAATATAAAATAAAAGAAACAATAATTAAAAATATAAAATAAATAATTTTAAGTTATTTTAGACTAATTTTTATTATCTTTTAAATATTTTTATATTTAAGATTACTTCTCTCGATAAATAAGTTTTTTTTAATCTGAAGTTGTGTTCTTTTATTGTAATTAATAGTGGTGATCACATTGTTTACAATTTGTCCAACAATTCGTTAGTTAGAAAAAGTAGTGCCTTTAATTTTTTTGATCATCTCAACTTCCATAGTACTAGTCCTTTGCTCCATCATGAGGGCACCATATTTTGCTTTAAAATTCACTCTTGACTCTTAATTAATAAGCTTGTATGTATATGTCACAATTTTGGAATTGCAATTCTCTTTCTATTTCTATGTAAAAAGTGCAAGGGGGTGTTTGAAATTTCATGTAAAAGGTATTACATGTGGCATATCCAAGGTATTTGAATTTTGAGGGGCCAAATTTATTGTTGGATACGTGTGTTACCTATAGGAATATGTAGAAGTTTGTAGGGGAGGGGGTGTTAAATTTTTCTAAAACGAGAAAGTAATATTCTAATTAGTCGCTGGCTAAATATTGCATATTAATTTGTTCAAAGCTCTTTATTTGTTATATATCATGAGTTTATGAAATTTAATTATTAGTTGAAGGGTCACTATCATTGCCTTGAAAATGTGGCTCGAACGGAAACACAGTTCTATAACATTAATACATTTAGGCAGGCTTTTGAATCAGTTTGTGATCTAGTCCGTAACAAATATTATGACAAATTAAAAGTATAAATCTTTTTCATAAAAAAAAAAAAATCATTTTGTTATTACCAAACGTTATAGTCTAATTTAATTTCATTCAACCAATAGTCCATTGTGCCTTGCCTGGAAACCAATCATTTGGTATATTTAGGTTTACAAACAATTTCTCAACTTTTGGTAAAGTGACAAACCCTCAATCTAATAAGCATCAAAGTTAAGATCAATATATATTTTAATCATCAGGCTTTTTAAATTCTGATTGTGGTCATGGAACCGATTGTAGGATATGCGATGTGAATTTATTTATTTATTTTGTATTTGCAACTTGAAATTTGGCCTCTAATCCAGTTTTGATAATGTCCGCTATAGTTAATTCTGATGTGATTGCAATGCAGTCAGTTTTTTTTCCAAAAAAAAAAAAAAAAAAACTTAAAACTCACTAAGAGAAGAACTATTGATTGTGGATAGAGAGAAGATAACCCATAACAATAATGTTTTAGAAATGAATGAATATTAAATAAAATAAATTTAAACTGTTTAAGCTGATTTTTTTTATTGTATCTCTAACATTATCAAACCCAAAAATAGTTATTGATTTGTCGTGCCATTGATTTCAAGTGATATATATAATGAATGAATAATATATGTTAGTTAAATTAAAAAGTGCATACCAAATAGCATTATTATTATGACAGTATAATGTTAGAAAGACAATACTTACCTCTATTAAGAATTTATTGCTGGTTAATGAATTACTGTATATATAAAGTGTGATTTAAACTCTCGACACTTATTTAAGTAGATGAGTGAGTTAATCATTTGATCAATTCAAATTGATTAAACAATATTTAAAATTAATTTTATAATAATATCTATAATTTTATACACATAATATTCATAATTACATATTTATTATGTCTAAAATTATACAATTATTTTAACAATAACTAATAAATATTAAATAAAATACCTTTAAACTATTTAGACTATTTTTTATTATCTACTAAGAAAATGACAAGACTAAGTGTCATTTAGGACCAAGATACATAGTTTAATTGCGACACATTAAATCATAAACCATATATAATTGGGAAGATTGAGACACAAATTGGATATGGCAATTGTCATTATCGAGTATCAAAACCTGCCATCAGTGACGCATGTGGCAACAATGTTACATCTTTAAATTTGATCAAATCTTAGCTAGCTTTCATATAAACCACATAGTACAGTTGTTATATATATAATTGCATTGTTGGATATGGTTTCATCATTTTGTTAGGTATGTTGGTTGTTGAAATGTGCAATACTATATCTATACCATTGCATTTGCGGTGTGCTATTATTTCCAACTTGTGTTCCCTTTAAAGTTACACTATGGCCTTTTGGGCACATGGAGTGACACGTGCCATGCTTCAATCTTCTCTCTCATGAATAATAATAATAATAATAATAATAATAATAATAGTTATGACTTTTCTAAGTCAAGTTGCAATTTTTCTAAGAATATGATAACCAATTTTATTTTAGAAAGTGGGATACATTTTCTTTCTTTAATTGTTAAACACAATGTTGTTGATGGGCACCATCGCAACAATTCTTTGTGACGTGAACTTTATGACATTTTTATTTCGAGATTTGAAAGTCGAAATTTTGAAGGACCACATATGCATTATTATTCAATTCGTGCGTTGTGACTTACTTCTATATAACAGGATGAAGACCTGTATAAAGTTTTGCATTGTCAGTAATATATCTAACATAAGATTTGACAATTAGCTTTGAAAGCATATCTAGATGACTTTTAGGATATGTAATTAGGTACCAAAACTATCAATTGCATGCACTTTTAACTAAGCACAATAACGTAAGATTAATCTCTAGATAGAGTTGAAATAAAAAATAGAGTAAAGTATCGTTTTTGTCCCCAATGTTTGGGGTAAATTCTATTTGTGTCTTGATAAATTCTTATTTAATGATTCATCTTGTGCTCAATTGAGTGTTTTTATCAATTCTTCACCAACTTATTCATGTAATTGCATGGTTTTATTTTTCCTTCCTTATTTTATGATATATATGAAAACATGTTTCCTATGCTTTAAAAATATTAATTTTAATTATTCCTTATTACCATTCGATGCCGTGATCTGTGTGTTAAGTATTTTAAGGCTACATAGGGCAGGAATGGCTAAGAGGACAGAAAGGAAACATACAAAAATGGAGTTTTGAAGAAAAGGCAGCGACGCGTACGCGTGGACGACGCGAACGCATGCCTAGCGCAAAATGGCAGCGACGCGTACGCGTGGACGACGCGGACGCACGCTTAGAGAAGAACGCAAATGACGCGTACGCGTGACAAGGAAAAACTCCAATTGACGCGCACGCGTGACCCACGCGAACGCGTGACGGACGCCACGTGCAGGAATCTGCAGAAAACGCCCTCAGCAATTTCTGGACCACTTTTTGGCCCAGATCCAAGCTAGAAACACAGAATATAAACCAAAGAATGGGGAAATCAAAAAGAGAGATTAGAATAATTGATACAACATTCATAATACACAATTTTAGGTTTTAGATGTAGTTTTTAGAAAGAGAGAGGCTCTCTCCTCTCTCTTAAGTTTTAGGATTAGGATTTCAACTTCTTCTCAGGTTCAATGTTCCTTTAATTTACTTTCTAGTTTTATTTATTCTATTACTTTAATTGTTATTTATCTTTTCAAATTGATTTATGATTTTTCTTATGTTAAGATTGAATATTCTATTTAATATTATTTGAGGTATTTCAGATTTATGATTGTTTTATTCTATTTATAATGCTTTCAATTTAATTTAAGATTTATTCCCTTTTGTTTTGGTTAAGTAATTGGTAACGCTTGAGTTATCAAACTCAGCAGTTGATTGGAAATTAGGATTGCTGATTGATTTGGATCCCTCTAAATCTAGTCTTTCCATAAGAGTTGACTAGGATTGAGGAATCAAGCTAATTAATCTACTTGACTTACCTTTATTTAGTAAGGGTTAACTAAGTGGGAGCAAAATCCAATTCTCATCACACCTGATAAGGATAACTAGGATAGGATTTCCAGTTCTTATACCTTGCCAAGAGTTTTTTTTATAATTATCAATTTATTTTTCTTGCCATTTAAATTACTTGTCCCCTATTTCAAAAACCCAAAAATACCCAATTTCATAACCAATAATAAATCATACTTCCCTGCAATTCCTTGAGAAGACGACCCGAGGTTTAAATACTTCGGTTATAAATTTTATTGAGTTTTGTTACTTGTGACAACCAAACTTTTGTACGAAAGGATTCTCTGTTGGTTTAGAAACTATACTTTCAACGAAACTTTATTTGTGAAATTCTAAATTAGCAGAAATCCGTTCGTCAAAATGGCGCCGTTGCCGGGGAATTACAAACGTGTGCCCTATTATTGGTTATTGTAAATATTTTATTTTGCTTGTTTATTTGATTTTATTTTTGTTTTTAATTTTTATTAGTTGCTATGAGTTCTCACCCCCGTCGCTTTGAGTTTGGTTCTAATATTGTTGAAAGGAATAGAAGCTATAACAAGAACATGCATCAAGGTCAAAATAATCAGAGATGGACGGAGCCACGAGGATCTGATCAACCCTTTAGGCAACAACACCTTCCAAAATACCATGGACGACGACCATTCTACAATGCATGCCAAGACAATAGTAACGGTGGACCACTTCGTGACAACCAACCTCCACCAAATTACTATGGTCAAGAGTCATTCCGAGGTGCGTACCAAGATGATAGATATGGTGGATCCCCTTGTAGTTACCAACAAGCCCCATCATATGCCTATGAACCACCTTATCAGCATAGCTTTGAACCACCATACTCACAAGCTCCCTACCACCATTCACCTCCATATGACCCTAACCCATATCCATCCCAATTCCAATCCAATTACTCCCAAGAACCACCACTTCTCTATGCACCATGTCCATATCCATCGACCCAAGAATTACGGGAGCGTCTCAAGGAAACAGTGAAAAAATTTCATGCAACCCTTCACCAACTGGAGCAAGCGATCAATCGATTACCTTCCCGACGTTCGGACACTCAAGGAACCCCCATGGCTTCATGTGGACAATCTAATGAAGAACGTAGCATGAAGGAGATACTAGAAACTCCAATAGACAGTAAGGAGCATGACTTTGTACTGGAACAAGTGGAGGAAGCTGAAATTATCGAAGAAGAAGAATTGGTTGAAGACTTAGGAGATGCTGAACCTCCATGGGAATCCAGAATTGTGAAGAATTCCGTTGAAGAATTTGCAATTGATGCTAAGGAGGATAGTGCACAGCCCCCAAAGCAGGCATCTTATGAAGAACTGGACGGAACAACTCAAGAAGCGAGTTTCCTTGATAATGATAATCACGAGTCAAGTTCTCCTAGTAATGAACTTGCATACGCAAGCGAATTCTTTGAGACTGAAGAATCCTCCCCAAATGAATACGAAGATGATGCGGAGGTAGACTTTTCTCAACCTCCGACTTATGACTTGAGCGATGAGGAAGATATCGAAGACTTTGATCAAGACGTGGTTACAGTTGAAAAAGTTTGCAAAGAAGTGGAAGAATTCACAGAAGAATACAAGGGAGTAGAGCTTGCAAGACCACTGGAAGTACCTATCCTAAGGCCACTACCACTCAATACAAATTTCAAGTGGGTAAAATCTTTAGCCTTTATCTTTACTTTTCTACTTGAATATGGTTTGCTTGAAACAGATGGCCAGCTTAGAGCTCTTTGCGGCTTTAAAAGTAAAAGGAAAATGGTTCGTGCTCAGAGCTTGTATGCAAGATTCAATGAGGTTCCATGCTTCACTTTGAAGTGTAGGGATTGGTTTCGAGTTCGATTGAATGGGTCTCGAAAGATGTTTGGTCATCTTAGTGAGAATACAAATTCCATACCGCCTGGTTGAAAAAATATAGATCGAGACAAAGGCGGATATAAAAGCAAGGTTTGGGATCCTGGAATCTATTCTGATATTCAACACCCCAGGAGCCTGAAAACCTGTTTGAATTTGCTCAAGGGCTTTACATGCCTAGTTTGGGACCCTGGAGGCTGTTGGCATTCCAAACAGTGGTGGAGATTTTTGGATGAATTCAAGCACAAGCCACCATAGCAGGAAGCTCATTGAATGTACAACTTAAGGACTTTAACTAAAAGTTCTAGGTGGGAGACAACCCACCATGGTATGATCGTTCCCTTCTCAATTTCGATTTTATTTCGTTTTGTTTGTTTTTAAGTTTTATTTTATTCTATCTTCATCGAACCTGGAATTATTCAAAGCATCCACATTAGCATTGCATTTTGCATCCTGCATTATAAAAAAAAGCACCCCACGCGTGCGCATGGGACACGCGTAGGCGTTGAGTTAAAATCGGCGTCACAAATCCAACGCCCAGAAAGTTGGGCTGGAATCGTGCGGTCGTGGTGCATTAGGCACAATTTGGGCCACGCGATCGTGTCCGTGATGCGAACCCGTCACCTTCATTATACCTCACCCACGCGATCGCGTCAGTGACGCGAACGCGTCACTTTCACTTCACACACACCACGCGAAAGCGTGAGGGACGCGTACGCGTCGCGTGGAAATCTTATCCCCCCAAATTGGAAACAGAGAGTTGCGCCAAAACGACGCTGGAATTGTGCGTTTTGCACAATTTTGAGCGACGCGTACGCGTCACTTCATTATCCCATAATCACGCGTTCACGTCAATGACGCGTTCGCATCATTGCCCCTTTCGCCTCAATCACGCGATCGTGTGACCCACGCGTTCGCGTGGGTTCGAATCCACTAAACACCACCCACGCGAAACCCTAACCCATTTCACGTCACCCCCCAATCCCCCTCTGCACTCTCTCTTCTCATCTCCCCAACCACCACCACACCACCGTCCCACCCTCACCGAGCCACCACACCACCATCGCCAACCAGGACCGCCGCCCCACCATCGCCGAAACCCACACCTCCCTTCTTTTCTTCCCCCCTTCTTCCTCCATTCCACTACCCTTCTCCCCCACTGCCGCGCCGCCCCGTCCCCGAACAGCCCAGCACCACCGCCACCACCCAGGACCTCCGGCCGACCACCACCACCCCCATAACACTCACCATCCTCGCCCCCTTCCTCTCTTCTCCCTTCTCCCTCTGCCAACCCCCACCGCCGCCAAGGACCGTCGCTGCGCAGCCCTGCCACCACCGCGAATCCCCAGTGCAGCTGTGTCAACCACCCAACCCATCACCATCTCTCTGAGTTCTTTCTTTGTGTCTCTGCCCACCAGGTCCCGCCGAACACTGATTCCTCTTTCCGTTAGTTAGTTGCATTTTTTTTCAAATTATGTTCAAATTAGGATAGTTAGAGATGCATGATCGTAGTGGATTTTAGGTGGTTAGGTAGCTAGGATGTGGTTAGTGGATTTAGGCCTGATAATTGCGCCGTTTCTGTTACTTGTTTTATCTGTTTCATAATTCTGAATTTGCTGTGATGATAATGCTGTTCATATGCTGTTCTTTACTATTCTTTGATGCAGATTGAGTTTGTTTATTTTGAATTCATGTGAATTACTATTCGTTACTCTTTTCTGCACTACTTTATTATCATATGAACTATTTTTGCTGTTGTTTATTATCTAGAAATGTCCAATTTTTAGACGAAATACTGCCCAAATTTTTCAGCAAATTGTTTCAACTCAACCACCATTCATGAATCAGTTTTGGAACTTTTAAGTTTGCACTAATTGTTTTCAACCAAAGCAATTCACGAATGCACGGGCCAGCTTTCTTATTCATTCTGATTTCCTTATCTGATTAAATCAAATTATTGATGATTTTACTTTAATTTTGTAATTCTTTTCTATAACTAATCATCAATAATCTGCAAGTTTTACTTGAATGTGAGTTACTTGTTATTCAAATTTGTGCAATTTTAGTTAATTGGGAACCACAACACCATGCCACTGATTTTAACTCCTTTTAACTCTTAACCACTTTTAACTTTCTAACTCTTTAGTTTTCAACTAACCACTTTAAAAACCACTTCAAGGCATGTTATCTGTTTTTCCTAATTAACAAGAGTTTCACATATCATATATTTTGGATTGTGATTTCTATTCTTCAACTTTTAACTTGTCTACAACCCAAAATTTTACATCAATTTAACTCAATTCATGCATATATTTCCACTTTATTCCTCTTTTGCCCCTCTATGCTTCTATTGATATATTCCTATTTGCTTACCTGTTTTCCTGCTTTAATTCTTAAAATGTATCCTGGAATTCCTGCTTTTCAGGATGTCTGACCCTAAAAGTAAAGGAAAGGGTAAAGCAACCACAGACAAAAGGAAAAGAGGAGAATCCTCTACCTCTATTTTGGATATCCTCCACGACGATTCCTGGCGGGAGAAGAACTTTACCCCGCAGGAAAAGGCTGATCAGCTACTACCTGCCACAGACCCTGTCAAGTTTACCAATAGATACTGTGAGCTAAAGTATCCAGTTTTTGTCACTTTCAGGAACCTATACCTGGAAAGGACCCTCAAAATTCCAGAAGAACTCAAACAATATACTTCAGAACAAATTAAACAGAGAGGCTGGTTCTTCTTGGAACGGAACTTGACTGAAGTCAACTCATCCTGCGTCAGAAAATTCTATTGCAATTACTTCAAAACATCCCTGGATGCGGTACATCTTAGAGGAAATCAAATTCTGATTACTGAGGAAGCCATTGAAGAAATCCTCCAACTTCAGCCTAAGTCAGATCAGCCAGACGGTTACCAAAAAACTGAGGAGGATATGAGATTCATGAGATTTGACTGGGACGTAGTCAAGAGGACTATAGCTCTTGATCCTACTGTTCCATGGGTCATGAGCAAGTCCACAATGGCCCCAAAAGGAATTAAGATTATCTATCTGAACGATGAGGCTCGGCTTTGGCAGCAGATTCTGAGTAACTACGTGATGCCGAGCACTCATAAGACAGAGGTGCCAGCTACTATGATTACCCTCATCTGGTGTGTGATGGAAGGAAAGGACTTATATCTGCCCCGCTTCATCCGGTATTACATGGCCAGGGTCCATGTTAGAGGCACCCTCCCTTTTCCATACTTGATTACTCAGCTGGGCTGCCGAGCTGAGGTGCCCTGGGAGATTGCTGATGAAAAGCCAACCGCAGCAGACTGCAAGAAGATCATCCCTCACAGTAGGAAGTTTCAGGCTTTAGGATACAGACCTCCATTTTTCACTGACTCTGCTGAGGCAGCCACATCTTCCGCTGCTCCTTCAGCCCCTACTGGACCAGCCATCACTACTGCACCCTCACCTGCTTCAGAGCCCATCTACCACCTCATGCATCGCTTATTTGACTGGTTGGACCAGATGGAGCGTCGCAACCAGCGGCGATATGAGAGATCTGAGCGTCGCAGCAAGCGATGCTATGAGCACTTAAAGTTGATGATCCGATCTGGCCACCACGACATCCCCTCTGAGCCTGACACCCCTTCTGAGCCATCTGAGGAGGAGGCAGATGATCATGAGCAGGAGGCACATGCAGAGGCTGAGCAGACAGGACCTGAGCAGGCTGCGCCACATCATGAGGAGCCCCATCAGATACAGTCGGCTGATCCTGAGATCCCTCTGCAGACAGAGCCTCCACTTGAGCAGGCAGATGCTCCAACACTCATACAGATCGCAGAGCCTCAGATCACCACAGAGACACCTACTGCACATCCTTCCAGCAATGCCACTTCTTCACACTCAGCCTGACTAAGCATCGAGGATGATGCTATTATTTAAGTGTGGGGAGGTCGCCATCTCCGGCGAACTTTATTTTGGTGAACCACTTTTCAGACTCTCTTTTATCATATTTTGTTTATTTTCTATATTTTTGTTTTTTTATTTTATTTTATTTTATTTATCTTTCAGTACTTGCACATTTTTCTTTTGCTGTATTTTTACTTTATTTCTGCATTTTTCACTTTGGTTTATATATATATCTTAGATATTTAGTTTAGCCTGCATCTTTAGCTTATTAAGTTGTGATATAGAAAATATAGATTAGTTAGCTTAGTTTACCTGTTTTAGCATACGATAACTGTATTTAATTGAAAATAAAAAGAGTAAACTAGAAACTCTAGTTTAACAGAATCACAACAGTCCACGCACCTTATATATATATATATATATATATATATATATATATATATATAGCAATAAATGTTGGTTAATTGACAATATTTTTCAAGGAAAATACTAAATTTTATAAAAAGCCATTCTAAGATTCACATTGAGTTGAATGGAACTTCTTGTTCTCTACTTGTATGACATACATAATTGATATATGGTTTTTGAGCCAAAGAACACACAACCCGTGAGTCTTTGAGCTTAACTGTATGGTTACATTCAACCATAAATTTCATTCCTGTATGTTTCGCCATTCTTTTCTATGTTTGTAATCTTTACTTTGTTTCAATCTATATGTCCAATATAGAATGTAGATACATACCCACATATGATTGAGGCCATTGCTTGTTTTGCTCACTTACCCCAAATAGGCCTACCTCCTACATCACCCTTGCTAGCTCCCCTTGAGCCTTTTAATCCCCTTTTGTTCTATAACCACATCACTAGCCTTAAGTAGAAAAACAAATTGAAAAATCCCAAGTTGAATCCTTGGTTAGCTTAAGATAGAGATTGTGTATCCACTAAGTGTGGAAAAACGTGGGAACATGGGTTGATAGGAATGGTATTAAATTAAGAAATTAATCAGAAATTTTGGGAGCATGCTCATGAGAAACCAATTTAAATTAAAATACCATGTGCATTGATATATGTTATGATTGAAAAAAAATCCTTTTTAATTAAATAAGTAAATAAGGGGACAAAATTACCCCAATAATAAGTTTAGTGAAGAAATCAATGCACATGAGGTAGAATTAAAATAAAGTTGGTATATGAGTATGTAATAAGAAAGTGAGAAAATTGGAAAGACCAGGATAATTTCGAATTTTTTTATAGAGAATATATATGTTAGGTAAGATCTTAGACTAATCAAGGATTCACCTTATAGCTCACTTAGCCTTATATATATATCCTTACCTTTACCTTGGCCCCATTACAACCTTGAAAAGACCTCATGATGTTTGTATGTATACATTATGTATTTGTTGATTGGTTAGATGAAGAACAAAGTTTTAGAAAGCATGAATAGAAAAGAATAGAGTGATAACCCCAAACACTGAGTGATTAGAGAGTAAACACAAAAATTCAGTGAGGGTTCAATAGCTCATCTCCATATATCCAGATTTAATTATTTAATTGTCTTGCAAGTTTGTGAAATATTTTAACTCAACTCAAATGTGAAAGTGCTTTAACATGATTTAGGCTTGGCTATGCATATATGATTCCTTGAAATTATGAATCAAATTTAACCACACGTAAGCTCTATATATATATATGTGTGGATGATAGTTAGAATTGCATGTTTCATTTAGGTAGCTTGCATTTAGAATAGGTTGCATTGTATAAGATTCCACCATTCTACCTTCACTTTTTTTCCTGGATTTAGCATGAGGACATGCTCTTGTTTAAGTGTGTGGAGGTTGATAAACCCCTATTTTATGATTCATCTGGTGCTCAATTGAGTATTTTTATCAATTCTTCACCCACTTATTCATGTAAATTGCATGGTTTTACTTTCCCTTTCTTATTTTATGATATATATGAAAACATGTTTCCTATGCTTTAAAAATATTAATTTTAATTATACCTTATTACCATTCGATGCCATGATCTGTGTGTTAAGTATTTTCAGGCTACATAGGGAAGGAATGACTAAGAGGACAGAAAGAAAACATACAAAAATGGAAGAAAAGCACAAAAATAGAGTTTTGAGGAAAAGGCAGTGGACGACGCGGACGCGCGCCTAGAGCAGAACGCAAATGATGCGTACGCGTGACCGACGCGTACGCGTGACAAGGAAAAACTCCAATTGACGCGCACGCGTGACCCACGCGAACGCGTGACGGACACCACGTGCAGGAATCTGCAAAAAATGCCCTCAGCGATTTCTGGACCCCTTTTTGGCCCAGATCCAAGCCAGAAACACAGAATATAAACCAAAGAATGGGGAAATCAAAAAGAGAGATTAGAATAATTGATACAACATTCATAATACACAATTTTAGGTTTTAAATGTAGTTTTTAGAGAGAGAGGCTCTCTCCTCTCTCTTAAGTTTTAGGATTAGGATTTCAACTTCTTCTCAGGTTCAATGTTCCTTTAATTTACTTTCTAGTTTTATTTATTCTATTACTTTAATTGTTATTTATCTTTTCAAATTGATTTATAATTTTTCCTATGTTAAGATTGAATATTCTATTTAATATTATTTGAGGTATTTCAGATTTATGATTGTTTTATTCTATTTATAATGCTTTCAATTTAATTTAAGATTTATTCCCTTTTGCTTTGGTTAAGTAATTGGTAACGCTTGAGTTATCAAACTCAGCAGTTGATTTGAAATTAGGATTGCTGATTGATTTGGATCCCTCTAAATCTAGTCTTTCCATAGGAGTTGACTAGGACTGAGGAATCAAGTTAATTAATCCACTTGACTTACCTTTATTTAGTAAGGATTAACTAAGTGGGAGCAAAATCTAATTCTCATCACACCTGATAAGGATAACTAGGATAAGATTCCCAGTTCTTATACCTTGCCAAGAGTTTTTTTTATAATTATCAATTTATTTTTCTTGCCATTTAAATTACTTGTCCCCTATTTCAAAAACCCAAAAATACCCAATTTCATAACCAATAATAAATCATACTTCCCTACAATTCCTTGAGAAGACAACCCGAGGTTTAAATACTTCGGTTATAAATTTTATTGGGTTTTGTTACTTTTGACAACCAAACTTTTGTACGAAAGGATTCTTTGTTGGTTTAGAAACTATACTTTCAACGAGACTTTATTTGTGAAATTCTAAATTAGCAGAAATCTGTTCGTCATGTCCCTAACGTTTAAATTGTCCTATTTGTATCCTTAACGTTTGTAAAAGTGATTCAATGTTATCTTGCCGTCAATTACACATCATGAGTGCTTTAGTTTGAGTTTTAAAAATCTCTTCTTGAAGTTAGAATACAAATGTCTGTAATAGAATCGATGATCTACTCCGAAAAATAGCTCATCAAATCTTAAAACTAATTCCTACAACATTTACATAATTTACTTTTCTAGAGACATAATTGAATCTAAACACAAATAGTGGGTATAATATTAAAATCGAACACATTCAAGTGAGACCTAATTGAGAATGAATACATCCAAGTGAGAATAATTGAAAAATATAATCTGATTTGTTAGTATAATTGATAGTAGGATAACATTGAATCACTTTTATAAACGTTAAGGATACAAATAGGACGATTTAAATGTTAGAGACACAAATAAGATTTACCCAAAACATTGGGCATAAAAATAATACTTTACTCTAAAAAATAAATAAGTAAATAAAAAGACAGAAAAAGTTATACTATCATTTGTCAAATTTATTCGTTTAAATAACTATACAAGTTCTATATTAATTATAAAGCAAATGTGAAAACTTTAGTTTATATAATGTTATATCAATCTACTACTTCTCCAATGCCTTTACATCCATCCTATCATTATTCTCAAGAGCTAATTCCCTTGCTATACACCATTTGTTTTGTCTAATAAATCATTCTTAGATACTGGTACTAATGACAATATCACTGTTGATCAAAATAATCTTCTCACTACATCAAAATACAATGCTCCAGATATGATTCTATAAGATAACTGATTAGGTACCTTTATTGCTAATGTTGATGCACGAGAAGAAATGTGTTTAATATCATCAAATTTAACGACGAACGTTATCGACGGGTTCAAAGACAAATTTTTAACGTTATAAATAAAAATTTGTCTTTGCAATAATTTACTGTTGAATCCAAAATTCCGTAACTAAATGGATGATAAATAGGGACATGAAATTAATTTTATTAGTGTCAAATTTAGCATTAAATTTTTTATCAAAAATTTTCTACAGTAATACAAATTAGTGAAATATGACGTTTAGGCAATGACCAACATCTTACTATTGGATTTATCTGCCGGTAAATCCAATGGTACAATTGCCCTAAATTCAAAATAAAAAATCCTCCTCCTCACTTTTTCAATTTCTGTTCCTCTCCTCTCTATTTCTCTCTCATTGTTTTCTCCCTCTCTTCTCTCTTTCTCTCTCGCCATTTCCACCATCAGCCACCGTTTTTGTCCTCAGAGCAGTACCTCCTCTCCACCGCAAACGAGTTCCTCTCTTGCATTGTCCTAGACAAGACACCAAAGGTCCATATGTCGTTGCCAGGGCCCGTCATTGTCTTCGTTGCTTCGTGGATCACCTTCGTCGTTGTCCACCATCGTTCCTCCTCCAGATTAGTGTAAAACCTCACCATTCTTCAATTTGTTAATGTTTTTTGTTAAAAAAGACCCTAACACTAGTCATTAATGGCAGAGGTGGGAGAAGCTTGACACTGCTACCGCACCATAAATGCTGCCACCGCACCTCCAGAGTTTCACCAATTAAAAGTTTATATCTATCGCTAAATTCCTTGGTAATTAGCGGCAGACGAAAAAATTCACCAGTAAATAGTGTAAGATTTACCATCTAATTTATTCTGCTGCTAAATTTGATGATAAATAATTTATCAGCGATTTTTTTAGTAATTCTTCCAGTAAATCTAATGATATTCAGCGACTTTCTTGTAGTGGTAGTTGATGTCTTATTTCTCTCAATAATTATAAAAAATTTACTTTGAATAAATTATTGCATGCTGCGAACAATTTTCTTAATATCCAAAGGTTTGCTCGAGATAATCATTTCTATTTTTATTTTTGTGCTAAGGATTGTTATGTTAAATCTCAAAGAAGCCAAGAAGTCCTACTTCAAGAAGCTACTAAAGCTAGAGTTTATGAATTTAAAAGGGTTGCTATCACTCAATCGACATATAATACTCTTGATCCTAAGTTTTTTAGTGCATAATGTTATACTACAATGGCGATTTTGGCTTTGGATTTATTTTGTTGGCTACTGGAGGTTGCATGTCCTCCCAATAGGCGTTTGTCTAACCTGTGCATTCCCAGGAAAAGTAGCACATCCGTCCTCATGAAATTTTGTATAGGTCATGCATTTGAACATTTTTTAACAGGTGTAATTTGCACGAGGCATGTTTCGTTAATGCACAACCTTTCCCGTACAAGTTTGTAAGTTGTAAGTTGATGAAAATTGTAAGAAATGTCTTGGAAGTTCTCAGATAAATTTTTCAGCACGTTCTTTTTACGTATAATTTTAATGGCAAGTAGTTAACATTGTGTGTGCGTGTGTGTATAAAAAATGAAAACTTAATTTAATAGGTGTATTTATATAGCAACAATTTAAATTTAATGTGAGAAACAATTTTATTTAATCATTAAGGTCAAATGAATTAAACTAATGAGGCCATGCATTATGTAAAAAGCTTGCATTGTCATAAAAGTCTTCTTCTCCAAAACAAAACAATATATTCATGTGTAAATCAACAAACCTACACCTTTGCTAGCATGTATTTATAACTAATCCAAAATCAAATCTAACCCTTGCTTGCAGTAAAATGACCCAAACACCATAAAAAGTCATACAAGCACGATAAAGATTTCAAACCCCAATTTTAAAAGAAATGTAGAACAAAAAGTCATCATTTCTTACATAAATTTCAAGGAGACAGAACAACCACAAATTTCGCCCATCTTCTCCCTTGTTTAGCTAAAGTTTTGATATTTTTCACCATTGAGAAAGAGGTATCATGTTTAAAGACGAAACCTTGCACAAGAAGAAAGCTTTGAAGATGATTCTTAAATTAAGAGAAATTGGACAGAATTAAAAAAGAAAAGGGAGTTTGAAAACCGAATTCTTGAAGAGAAAAATTGAATTGAAGATTGCATTACATTGAGTTATACAATCAAAGAGAGAAAGAGAGAGAAAAAGGGGGAGAGAGAGCGTGCCTCCAAATTGATGAGTCAATTTGAAGAACGCATAGACGAGTCTTCGAATGTAGAAGCTAAAAATTTTTTATAATTTATTACGGTTTGCTCAGCGCCTGTTATTTGAGGGATATGTTGGTCATTTAGAATTATCAATGGCAGTTAAAATGTTGAGTATAAAAGCTAAAGGGAATGTATCTCAACAAATCTTTGATGATTTCGTGAAAGCTATAAAGGAGGTGATGCCTAAGGATAACTTACTTGTCTCCAATTTTTATGAAGCAAAGAAGCTAGTATCGAAAATTGGCATGAAAAGCAATAAAATTGATTGTATCCTGTATTATAAGGAGGATGATATATCAGGAAAGGAATGTAAAATTTGTCATTCTCCAATGTACAAGATAGGTAAAAATGGTAAAGAAGTGCCTTTGAAACAAATGTACTATTTACTGCTTATACCTTGTTTAAGAAGACTTTATGCTTCAATGCACATAGCACCTCATATGCAATGGCATTAGTTTAAAGGAGTTCTTGAGCATCTATCGGATTCAAAAGCATGGACGTATTTTGATAGAAAACATCCACAATTTTCTCAAGAACCGTGCAATGTCAGATTAGGATTATGTGCTGATGGATTCACCCCTTTTGGTCAATCTGGTAAACAATATTCATGTTGACCAATAATTGTCACTCTTTATAACCGGCCTCCTTCTATGTACATGAAAACTCCTTACATGTTTTTATTCATGATTATCCCTGGTCCTCGTAAGCCCAAAATTAGGATTGATGTATACCTGTAGTTCTTGATTGATGAGTTAAAATTACTATGGAAAGATGGTGTTTTAACTTATGATATTCATTCCAAGTCAAATTTTATAATGTGAGCTGCATTTTTGTGGACTATTAATAATTTTTCTGCATATGGAATGTTGTCTGGATGGATGACAACAAGTAGGCTAGCATGTCCATACTGTAAGGAATGAACCAAGGCATTCTAATTAAAAAAATGGAAAAAAGTCATCATGGTTTGATTGCCACAGATAATTCTTGCCAGATAATCACATGTTTAGAAGAAACAAAGATGCATTCTATAAGAATAGAATTGAGAGATCAGAACTTCCGCCAAGATTAACTAGAGAGCAAATATGGGATATAGTTTAGAATTATGATAAGATAAGTGATGTTGAGCAACTTGAGATAGTAGGATATGAAAGTACGCATAATTGGACCAAAAGAAGCATATTTTAGAATTTGCCTTATTGGCGTCATAATTTAATCCGTCATAACCTTGATATAATACATATTGAGAAGAATATATTTGATAATACATTTAATACTGTCATGGGCATCAAAGAGAAGACTAAAGATAATGCAAAGGCTAGAATGAATTTGTCATTATACTGCAAGCAAAAAAGTTTAGAACTACCAGAATAAAGTGGAGGTAAAATTATAAAACTCAAAGCAAATTATACATTTATCCTTCAGCAAAAGAGAGCAATATGTGAATAGATGAAAGAGTTAAGGATGCCTAATAAATATGTTTCTAATTTAGGGAGATGTGTTGACATGAAGGAGGGCAAGTTATATGGAATGAAAAGTCATGATTGTTATATATTTATGGAACGTTTACTCTCAATTGCTTTTAGTTCATTGCCAGAGCAAATATGGAAGCCAATAACAAAGTTAAGTCAATTCTTCTGAGATTTGTGCTCAACATCGTTACGAGAAGATGTTCTCAATAAGCTTGAAGAAAATATTCTAATTGCGCTATACAAGTTAGAACGTATTTTTTCTCCTGAATTTTTTGACTCAATGGAGCATCTTCCTATTCATGTGCCATTTGAAACATTGCTTGGTGGTCCTGTGCAATATAGATAGATATATTCTTTTGAGATGTACTTTATTCACACTTCTATATTTATTCTTAATTTTTTTTATTGTTTTATTAAGTCAATTGTTTGTTATTTGATTTTTGTTATGAATTTTTTCATGAAAAGTTTCTCTATCATCTTAAGAAAAAGGTCAATAACAAAGCACATGTTGAAGGATCTATCATTGAATCAAACTTACTTGAGGAGATTTCTCACTTTGTGAGTACTATTTTAACCAAACTAGTATCTACACAAAGCAAAATGATGAGGGTGATGATTTAATGCAACCAACTTTGTCTATTTTTAATTTGATTGATTGTTTGGCTGGTAGATACAAAATTCGTTATTTAGATGACAATGCAAAGAATTCAGTATAGCCATGAATCATATACTAATAAATTGTGATGAAATCAAGCCATATATTGAGTGAGTATTTTTTATATTAATAATTTTAATTTCTTTAAAATTCATGTACTATATGATCTTTGTCGACTTCATATGCCAAGATCATATTACTTTAAGTGATGAACAAGTTGATCAATTTATTAAAGCAGATTTTGTAAAGTGGTTTAAAAATGATGTAAGTCAATATGATATGATAGTCTTATTGTACACACATTTTTTGGTAGATGACATATTATATTCTAACTTATTTGTTCTTATTCAATATAGATTTATGATCCTTTAAATAATGTGACAGATTTGAATATTCATTCCTTGGCACGGAGTCCTTTGAAAATTGTTAAATATTGGCCTATCTACAAAGTTAATGGCTTCAGGTTTCACATAAAATCTCACTCAAGTAGAAAATCAACTCAGAATTATAAATTATGTGTCAAAGGCACAGATTATGGTGAATATGAAAATAATTTCTATAGCTAGTTTGATGAAATTATTCAAGTTGAGTATACTGGACTACCAATAAAAAGAGTTGTACTGTTTAAATGTAAATGATTTGATCCCACGATTGGCAAAGGAATAAAGGTAAACAAAGAGTATAGAATCATACAGATTCGAAAGAATTGACGATATGGTAAATATGATCCATTTATCATTGCACATAAAGCAATCCAAGTATATTTTGCACCTTATCCAATGAGTAACACCAGAAAAAAAAAAGCAGAATGGTGGTTCGTATTCAAGGCTAAAGCAAGAGATGAAATTGAGATTGAAACAACGAAGGATTTTGCATATCAAAAAGATGCCACAAATCAATCTAATAATCATATCTCAAATGATATTGACATTATTGTTGATTTATTGGATACTAATAGAAGAAGAAGAAGAAGAAGAAGAAGAAGAAGAAGAAGAAGAAGAAGAAGAAGAAGAAGAAGAAGAAGAAGATGATGATGATGATGATGATGATGATGATGATGATGATGAGACACTTGGGGACGAGGACGAGAACGAGAACGAGGACAACGAGGATGAAGATCAAAATGAATAATATGAAAAAGTGCATTATGAATTGTATTCATTTGTATTTTCTTTTCTTAATTTTCAATATACCTTAATCTTATGAAAAATTATATGACTTTTTTATTTTATGTGATTTTTTTATTATGTTTTACTTTTTACTATTTTTTTAGAAGATTAGATATAATTTATTTTTAAGATTTTTATATATGTGATTCTTTTAGATACACTTTATCTTAAATTTGTTACAAAATTAAATTTTGAATTATTATAACGTAAATAATTAAAAGAACAAATTAAAAATAATATGAGATAACTAAAAAAAGATTTAAATATAACACGGTATATAACAATTTGTATTAGAAATTTAATATTAAATATAATAAAAATAAAAGAAAAAAATTCTCATAAATATGATTAAATCTAACAAAAAAAATGAAAGGATAAATTTAAAAAAAATAATATTCTTTAAAATAACAAAAAAACATTAGTGTTATCTGGGAGTGGATCCTCTCCAGTGGAAAAAAAACTGGATAGTATCCAGTAGAAGATCTCACCCTTCATTGCATTCTCTCTCTCATTTATTTCTGGTCCCACTTGAAAAATTGAAGGTGGGAAATTACACTGTATTCTCTCCAGTGACAAAAAAAATAGAGAGGATCCATTTCCGTGTTATCTAGCGTATACATATTCTATCATAATTTATTTGGTTTTATTTTTATTTTATTTTATTCTATATTTTTGTGTGAATTAAAAGATAATGTTACTAATATATAAATAATGTTAAAACATATCAAACTAATTTTGTAAAGGAAAAAAAATTAACTAATATAAAAAGCGGGTGCATAAATAAACACTAACATACCTATTAATCCAATTTTTAAAAATATATATAATAATAAATGAGATGTTAATTAGTATGATAATTGTTTCATATTTTGATCAAGTTGTTTTAGAATTGAATCTTAAAAACAAAAATGTACCTTTTTATAAGTTATATATAATTAAGGTTATTTTAGGAAAAAAACTTTATTTTAGAATAATAAAAATATTTGGGGCAAATCATAGACTAATTTAAAATATAAACAATATTTTTATACTAAATATTAAAATTTTTCAATAAACATTTAAAATTTATTTGAAAACTGATACACTTTCAAACAGAATTTATAAATGATGTTATTTTTGTCTTAAATTTATGGACAAAAATTTTAGCTACTTTGAAGGGTTAGCTATAATAAAAGTATTTAAGACTAATTATAGATAAATTTGGGATGAAATTAACATTTTTCAAAATACTTCTCAAATCTATTTGAAGTTATTGCGCATATTCAGATGGAATACAGACAAATTATAGTTTTTGTCCAAAATGTGTTGCCAATCTGTATGAAAATTTTGACTCCATCCAAAAAAATTAGCGCCAAAATTTGGGACAAAATAAACAAATTTAGGATAGAATATATTCTAATGCCTCCACTAAAAATTATTCATTATTTATCTCAAATTTATTCAAAATTTTGTCTGAAATTTTCATTTGAAAAAATCTTATTTCTAGTAGTATATCGAATAATATATAACTCAATTGATCTAAGTGTGTTAATTATATCTTATTTATTGATGAATAAAATATAAACTAGTGTAATATTTCACGTAATATATATGCATTCAAAATTTTTTGAAAGAAATAAGAAAATGTTGAATGGTGTAGAAAATAGAGAAAGAGAAAGAAGTTCACATATATTCACTTTACTAAAAAAATATTTTTAATTATTATTTATTTTATTTTTTAATGGTAATAAAAAAATTGTTAATATATTTATCGATAATCAAATATTAGCAGTCTTATGTTTTATTACTAAAATTCATTAAAAGATTTTAATGATAATTATATAATTATCAATAAAAATTTTTGTAATAGTCACAAAAAATATAATTATTATTATAATACATAATAATAATAATAAATATATAATTATTGTAAAAATATAAATTAAATAAAACATGTAATGATCATCATATTATTATCATTAAAAATTTATTAGTAATAAAAATGATTTTTTTTAATACAGATGAGCTAATTAATATGTTAACCTAGACAACAACAAAAACTAATTTGTTAACCTTAGAGCTTAGAGGGAGTCAGTGGATAAAGAAGAGAACTACAAGTGAAAGTAAGGGGCAAAAGGGGAACAAAGGATGCAAAAGTGCAATGATGAGTTGAAAGAGATGGGATCCACTTGATTATCTGATCTCTCTTTTTTTTTTTTAATTCTTTTTAATCTTTTCATTTATAAATTTTGACTGGTGTTGGTTTTGGGTCCCATTTTCTTTTACTGGTCAGCAGTGTCTTTATGGATTGAATGATAAAGAGCACCGCACGTGGAGTCTGAATCAAGGGACTGTCCATTGTCCAACCACAATAAAATGACACCCTGTATTTATTATTATTATTATTATTATTATTATTATTATTATTGAAATTCTTTTATTTACTTCAGATTTAGGCTTAGTTTGGTAAAATTTTTATTTTTTAAAAGTAATTTATAAAAGCTAATTTTTAAAAGATGGCTTTTTAAAAGTTGTAGCATTTATGTTTGGTAAATCAAATTAAAAATTGCTTTTAATAATCACAAACAACAACAATTGCATTTGGTAAAATAGCTTTTAAAATTTAAAAATACTATAATAGACATAAATGTAAATATTAAATTTGAAAATTAGTTAACATATGAGATATGAGGTTATATTAGACTTTTAAATTTTGAAAAGCACAAGCCAACTTTGAAAAGCTCTATCTTAGGTGCTTTCAAAAGTAACCCGATCTTTTAAAAGCTGCAAGCACAAGCACAAGCACATGATCTTTTTTATTTACCAAACACAAAATGAGGAGCTTGAGCTTTTAAAAAGCATAAACACCTCTTCGAAAAGCTTTACCAAACCAAGCCTTAAAGAAAACCCTCACAACACACTGATAATATATTATTATAGGTTTAATTATCTTGTTGGTTCTATAATTTCGTGAAATTTTTAATTAGATCTCTAAATTTTTTTTAATTGAGTCCTTGTATTAAATTTTTTTTTAATTGAATCCTTACACTTTTTTTTTTCTTTTTATTTGAGTTTTTGCACCAAACTTTTTTTAGTTGAGTCCTATACAATTAAGCCAATTACTACTAAGAGAGACCTAATTGAAAAAAAATTGGTGCAGAGACCCAATTAAAAAAAAAAGTATAAAAACCTAATTAAAAATTTTGCAAAACTATAGAACCAACAAAATAATTAAACTATTATTATAAAACACTAGTTATCATAGAACCAAATTAAAAAGATATATGAAAGCTTTTGAAATTTTACATGCATTCAAACCCTAAAATCATTAGTGTTAGAAGTTTTAGATTTTGATTTTTATTGCTAAATGATCGACTATGAGTTTAGAAGTAACCATGGGAGATAAGAGGATTCTCACTCTGATATTGGCACTCGATCTTGTTTTAATTTTGATTTTAGTGTTATCAAAATAGTATTTCCGTTGATTTTAAATGTTAACGACAAAATTAAACGGTGGTAACTTCGTTCAAAGGAAACTCTGATCCATAGGATATTCCACGGTTCAACAGATTTCAATTTATATAAGTTTTAACTTTAATTTTATGTATTATATCATAATAATTATACAAATATCGTATAATTGATGTAACTACTTGTATTAATCTTAATAATTTTAATTAATTTATTCCGCACATCAAGAATATGCCACAAATATAAATAGATTCTCAAGTTAAAATCTATTTTGACCTATGAAATTTTCGAGTGATCTCAATTTCGATCTGTAAATTTATAGTTATCCAATTAATACCCCCAAATATTGGATCGTGTCCCATGTTTGCCCCTAAAGCTATCTCTGTTAACGGAGATCTTATGTGGCACGTTAAGTTGATAGAGTGTGTATCCACATGGTACCCAACTTGCCAGAATGAATGTGTGATGAGTGAATGATGTAGTAAATTTATAGTTATCCAATTAACACTCCCAAATATTAGATCGTGCCCCATGTTTGCCCCTAAAGCCATCTCTGTTAACGAAGATTTGATGTGGCACGTTAAGTTGATAGAGTGTGTATCCACATGGCACCCAACTTGCCAGAATGGATGTGTGATGAGTGAATGATGTAGCAAAAGTTGAATAAACTCAATTTAACCCCTCCATAGATGATAAAACCCTAATTTGCAGCCCTCTTCTCTCAATACGTTCGAGACTTTGCTGGAGAAATAATGAGTTTAGGAAGCCAAGCTGCAGGGAGTTCTGCACAATCACATTCTTATGGGGCATGAGGAACCTTACTCGTGGAAGATTGGAGAAGATTCCTGATTGGTGTGGTTGTGGAATGATAGCCATCATCACTACACCACACCGGACGCCATTTTTGTGGCTCCTTCCTTATCTTCTCTAGTCTGCTCCTTTAAATAGGAGGTAACCTGCCAATGTCGTGTTGTAGTTTCACTTTGTTTTTTGCAGTTGTTCTCATCACGAACATGCGTACTTCCTCTAGTAGAGTGAGTATAGGCTTTGCCCTATACTCCTTTATCCTTGCGTTGAAGACTTCACACGCATTATTACAAATGTTATCCAGTTTCGGAGCATGGCTAAAGTATGCCTTGGTCCAACTTTCTTTCGGCCATTTGTTCAAGTAGGCCTAGGCATCCTTATTCTTTCTCTTTACCTTCTCCATCTTCTAGTCAAAGCCATGCCTAGTTCTCTCTCTTGTACATTCCCATAACATGGTTCTTAACTCTTGCTCTTTCCATTACTTGTTAAAATTCTTCCACAGGTGCCACACACAAAACCTATGGTGCACTCTAGGCATCTATTCACGGACTGCTAGAATTAACCCCTACCATAATATGCAGCACAGTTAGTAGTTAATGTTATCGAGCCTCAATTAAGCCCCCGAATTAACACTTATGACTCTATCTGATCCCTTAAATTTAAATTATATCCCAACACAGTCCCCCAAAGTTGCAGTCAAATTTTTTTAAGGCTTAAATGTTACCTTTTGCATGTCCGACATGAAGCACCCGTTGTTAGAGGCTACATCACCCAAATCATCTAACAAAAGCTCCAAAAACCATCGCCAATTGTCTTTGTTCTTGACCTCTACAATGGCCCAAGCGATGACATATATGTGGTTGTTGGCGTCTTGTCCAACTGCGGCTAGTATTTGTCCTCAAAATTGTGTCTTCAAAAAGGCTCCATCTAGCCCAATTAGAGGCTGACACCCAGCCTTGAATCCTTTCTTGTATCCATCGAGGCATATGTACATTTTTTTGAAAGTTAGTTCTCCTTCAGGTTGCTGCTTCACTCCTATTTTAACAGTTGATCCTGGGTTACTTTTCAGTAGTGTCTCTGCATAGTCTTTGAGAAGTGTGTATCGTGCTACCGCATCCCCATATACAATGTTCCTTGCATCACTTAAGGCTCTAGTCAGAGAGGACTTATTCAAGTCAAGATCACACTTCATCTTGAAGTAATCAGACGCTTTTCCATGCTTGAGGTTAGGTATTTTCTTATTTTCTTTACCAGCTTTGAGGCTAGCCACTTCCTGTTTACTGCCCTATTTTTAGCCCTCCTTGTACATATGTAGTCATTGTTGAATGTTTTCATCTGCCAACAAGTCTCTTCATGATTCATAGAGGCATATGCAACCCACTTACAACCCTCCTTTTTGTACTTGCAAATAGCTCTCACCTTATAACTCTCATTCCTTCTGAAATTGATTTGCCTCCCCTCTTATATGGTGAACTCCCTCACTACCTCAATAAAATCATGTTTGCTATTGAATTTCATCCTAACCTCCAACTTTAGCTCTCCAAATCTTTCTCCCTCCATGAACATTGGAAAAGCATCATCATCATCTGCATCATATTCTTCGTCCAAATTAGGTGGGGTCTTCATTTCCTCAGATTTTCATGAATCATTTCCATCGAAATCATCGTGGTATACATCAAAGGCTTCGTATGGTGGCTGGACCTCATTGACTTTTCCTATCACTTGACCTAGATCAACTTTCTCATTAGAATTATGAATTATCAGCTCATCTTCTTCACACAAGTCTTCAAGACATATCTTACCTTTTGCCTTATTCTTCTTAATTTTCAACTCCCTGGTTTTTGCTGTAGCAACCTCAGAATCAGAGTCATCATCACTTGAATTCTCAAATGCCTCGGGTCCAGGCCTATAAAGCTCATCTTTCGCACTCTCATACAAGTCACTATTGTCACTGCTTAATGTCACTATAGGGACCTCATCAATAGCCTTCTTCCCTTTGGATGCAAATCTTGAATCTAATCGTGTCACTCATTTTGGTGGTGGTATTGTTACCTTCTTGATAGCACCTTTTCTTGGAGTAGACTTTGAATTCTTTTTGACACTTGTTGCGGACTTCTTTGTAGTGGTGGTTGGAATAGACTTCTCAGATTTATTGGTTTTTGATTTAGAAGAACATGGCCTGGAAAGAGGCATTAATTTAGGCTGGGCTGGAGGTATGGAGGTGGTGGACTAGGGTGTAGGATTTGAGGTGGGTTGGGCTGCAGGTGAAGAGTTGGTTTGGGCTATAGGCTTTGACTTGGGCTGGGATGGAGGTTTAGAGGTGGGCTGGGCTGGATGATTTGAGGTGGGTTGGGTTTGAGGTTTAAAGTTGGGCTGAGTTGGAGGTGCAGAGTTTGGCCGGCCTGGGGGTGCAGAGTTTGCTTCAGGGAATGTGATAGTATTTTGTTCAAGGGGCGTGTTTGGGATACATGAAGATGGATTTGAGGTGGTGTCAGATACATGGGTTTTTGGATTGGGGATCATAGGGACCAGTTGTGGAACCTCATCACCTTTATGTTCAGAATTTTCATGCTCAATGTACACATGCACTACACCTTCATTATTCTTTGCGTGAAATCACATCTCCAACAGCTCCTTGTCATGTGAGAGTGTTCTCAATCCAGCCTTCAAGGACTTCCCAGGAGCTAGCCACCAGTACTCCTTCAAGTTGTCATATCCTAAAACCTTGTAGTAATTTCTTATTGAGAACACGTCCAATGTATCTTCCTCTAGTCCAAACAACTGTTTAATTTAGTCTCTGACATACACCACTTCTCCATCTTATTTCGTGTCAAAACTTCCTCCATGGTGGATGACAATTGTTACATCATCATCTATCTAAATTGTAAAATAACAAAAATCTCAACAATGATGTCAAAAAACAAATCATACTGGCTTAACTGATTTCAAACTCCAAACAGGACAATAGTTCATCATTCATTTTTAAACAACAAATTTTTAAACACAAGCAATAACACACACATAATAACATTTATCCAGAGACAGCAAAAGATACAATTTACATTATCTTCTTCAGCAAGGAAAAAAAACTAGCATCATTCACATGCAGTAACTTCCAATGCCTTAGATATAACCAGTACCTAGCTTCAACAATAACAATGCAATACAAAAACCGAAACAAAAGCCGAGAACATAGTATCAAGAAATTTGTGAAAAAAATAAAACTTCACTTCCTAACTTGATCTTCGCCGTTTCTTTCCGCGGCAATGCTAGTTGTTCAGCAACCTCACACAGCAGTCCAATACACGACGAATGTTACTCTGATTCTCCTTTCTCACAGTCAAGCATGCGAGAAGAACAAAAACGTGGAGAAGAAGAATAGAAGAAAAAGAGAAGGAAGAAGAAGGGTCAAGTTACGTCTGTATCTTCATTTATATGTTGACCCAAATTTTTAACCCAACGAAGTCCTTAAACGACGCTGCATTGAGTGAAAATTCGGAGGGAACATAAAACGGCGTCATTTTAAGGTTTCCTACGTGTCAACTTAACGTGCCACATCAGATCTCTGTTAACGGAGATAGCTTCAGGGGCAAACGTGGGGCACGATCCAATATTTGAGGGTGTTAATTGGGTAACTATAAATTTGGGGGTCAAAATTGAGGCCGGTTAAAAATTTCAGGGGCTAAAATGGTTTCAACTCTAGATTCTCTAACAAATAAATAGAAAAATTTCTCTATCTCTCATTTAAATTATTATTTCTTTAGTCCTACAATTCTATTTTATTATTTTGAATCTCTATTCTAAAAGTACAATATTATTTCACAAAATAATGTTTTATAAATTTGGTTAGCTATAATTATTACAAGGATTTCATTTGAATAACTTTGATAATATTAAAACTAATTCATTTTAAAAATACACTTAATGACAAAAAAGTCCATCGACTTTTTCAACCTCAAACCAAACTAAAAAATAGTAGCTGATATACCCACTATAATTTGGCTATGAACGTTACAGATCCAAGTTATTGATCGATCAATAAGTTATAACTCGGTTGTAAGCGTTACAAATCGGAAATTAATATTGGTTTAAAGTAAACCGTTTTTAAACCTCTTTATTTCCTATTACTAGCATAATCGTAACTGATAAACAGCTAGTAACATCCATAATGCTTATAAAAGGTAAGCTTGAGGAAAAAGGAGGTAAATAATTCTATCAAAGTTATTTCAAGAAAAGAGCTCAATATACACTTATTGACTTGAGCGTTAGAGTGCCTTTTGTAGGTGTTCACCTCTTTGTTCTCTTGGTGCCAAGGTATAACTCATCCCGACAGAAAGCCTAAAGATAATCGTCGGAGCTGAGGATGAGCTGTACTACAGTCAACCTCCACAAGAACAATTGGCACCCACCGGGCCGAAGATTTAAAATTTCTCTTTGGGTTCTAGACTTTTCAGGTCTATCTATGGCTGATCAACCTTCACCAACGACACCCGAGCTTCTTCGGATGGTAACAGAATTACAACAGGCCAATCAATGCATGATAAAAGAAATCAAAGAATGGAAAATCAGATAGCCGAGCCTACCAATGCTTGGATAACTAATAATGATGATCACCACGAACAGCCAAATGATGAGGAAGCGACTTCCGATCCAACTTATGTTTCTAAAATTCAAGAACCAGAGGAGGATTGATGCGAGGCGGCCCACTTGCATATAGGATTAGGAACTCGATTATCTAAGGATGGAATTAGCGTTGTAAGTATAGTCCTAACCCAACAAGTTGGCCACCGATCAAATTAGAAACTCACAAGATGTGTCACAATTCAAAACTAGTTCAAAATCGAGAGTATTTGACTCCCGAGTCGTCTCCCAAGGAATACTTTAGAGAAATGAGTGTGCAAATCCGGTTGTAGTGATCAGGGGTTTGTCAATGAAGAAATGAACACATAAAGCAATAAAAGAACATGTAAAATTGTAATGATTGAACTAATAAAGAAATTGAAGAACCGACTATGTAATATAAACAAGTAATGTATAAAAGAGATTAATATAGAAATGCATGAAAGATTGAAAACATCAAAAAGAGTCTTGGCTTGGAGTGAGCTAAGGGTCCTTTCCTTTTTGGAACCACAACTATGACAATTATGATGGATTAATCTCACTTGATCAACCCTCATATCGGAAAGTAAGTTAAATAAGCATAAGTGTTCCCAACCCACAAATACTAAATTGCTTGCTAATTGCCTTAGCAACAACTTAGCGTTAGTAGGAAAAAGAACAATTAACAATCCAAGAATTGAAACTAAATGTTAGACATTCCAACTTTAGAAATACAATTGCTCACTTTACCCAAGCCAAGAACAAAAAATTTAGCCTAAAACTATGTTTGACATTTTGTCAAACACTTGGTGGACAAAAACCTTAAACATGGAGAAAATGAGAAAAAGGCTTGAAACTAAAAGCAACACTTGATATCAATCAACAAGAATAACACAAGGAAGTATGAAACAAACATCAAACATCAAATTCATCAACAAGAAATTAAAAATTACAAGAGAGAAGTAAAATTGAACTATAACTTGAATTAGAAGAAAGAGCAATGACAATGTAACTATAAAGAGTAATAACAAGAGAATACTTACAATGAAAGCTAGCAAAATCCAAGATCAAAAATAGAAATGGCACTTGAATGTAAAACCCTAATATAAACCCTAATAGAGATGATGAAAAACTTAGAGAAAAACTAACTAAAGCTTCCTACTACTACTCCTAAAACTATACTAATGATATGCTATGTTATGTCCCTCATTTCCCCTCCAATATGAGCTAGAAGACTTCAGAAATGGGCCTCCAAAGCCCCCAAATCGCGAGTCACGTGTCATTTTAATGAAGTCATGTGCGGACACCTGTGCGGATGCATAGATGCGTGCGTCTGCACACCTTGCGAGAAATCTAGTCCTGTGCGTACGCACAAGTAGCCGTGGCTCGCACACTAGGCGATGCTTGAATGGACATGCGACACGCTCGAAGCAGTCCAGGCACTCTGATTGGGCAGCTGTGGGTACGCACAGGCAGCCGTGCGCACGCACACATCTCTGAGCTCATCTCCTTTGATTCTTCATGCTTCCTCTACTTTGCATGCTCTTCTTCCATTTTCTCCAACCCATTCCTAACTTATACATCTGGAATCACTCACAAACAACATCAAGGCATCGAATGGAAGGCAAACAGAATAAAATAGGTTAAATTAAGCATAAAAGAGCATATTTTCATAATCAAGCACAATTTGGAAGGAAAGTTCAAAAGCATGCTATTCAATGGAATAAGTGCATGTCTATATGATGAAAATCCATCCAATTCTAACCAAAAATCATCATCAAATATGGATTCATCAATTCCCCCACACTTAAACACTAGCATGTCCTCACGCTAAATGCACACAAAGGAGATATATGAAAGGAAAAATGACTTATGCTATATACTACGTAAATGCATGCAACTATCCTAAGACTAATCACCAATATGCACTACGATGAGAGTTGGTAGAAATAAACCATGAAACTCCAATCCATCATAAGAAACTATAAGGCCCATGCAAAGAGTTCATGCATTAAGATCAATATCCAAAGAATTGAATTGAAGTTATCAAAACTATCCAATCAAACAACTTGCAAGAAGATGAATTATGAGGCGTAAGAACATAGAATTGAGCGATCGAATCCCTCACGGGATGTGTATCCACTCAATTCGCTCAGTGTTTAGGGTTTAACCACTCAATTCCCCTTTTATCATGCTTTTCAAAGATTTGCGAGTCATCTAACAATCAACTAGTATTTAATGCATGAATAACAAGTATCATGAGGTCTTTAGAGGGATGTAATGGGGCTAGGGTTAGGTAGGATGAAATATGGTTAAGTGGACTTAAAGAATTAGTTCTTTGATTAGCTTGAGTGTCCACCTAATCCTACATCACCTATGTACACATAACAATACAACCTTTTTACCCATTTTCTCTTTCCTATCTCACTTCACTCATGCATTTTCTTTTCAAACATGGCATACGCATCCTTTCTTTACTCTTTTTATTCATACTTTGTTATGCACAAGTTTTTTTTTAAATTATGAATGCATATATTTTAATTAGTGAAATGCATGAGCATTACCTAATTGCCCAAAAATTCTTTTCACAAAGAGTTCATGCCTTTATCACCAATGCTTCTCAAAATTCTCCCACACTTAGAATTTACACACTAATCCACTCAAGCTAATCAAAGAGTAATTCAGGGACATCAATGGTTTTCCACTTAAGGGGAGTAATGTGCTATCATTAGAACAAAGGGGGATTCATAGGATCAAAGGGGTTCACAAAGGTGAATGTAAGGGTTGGCCATATAGGTTAGTGAGTTTATCATCAAAGATGGCCTCAATCATGCTAAATGCATCCAAACACAAATACAGGACATAAAGAATAATGCAAATCAATGATCACAATAAAAAAGGAGTATAATCACACACAGGAACAACATTATGGCTGAAAAGTGCAACCATCTATTAAAGCTCAAATCTCACAAGGTATGTTGTTCTAGCTCGTTTCCATGTTCTACAAACAAAATGCTTCAAGCAAGTTGGTAAACAAATTTTTCTTCAATTCAATCAATGGTATGCCCTTAAAAAGAAAATTTCATGGAAATTCCTTGGTGTTTCACCAACTTATTCATTCTATCATGCAACATGCAAATATTAACTACTAAATATCTATAAACGATAAAGAAATATTTACAGCAAACCAAACAAGATGCAATAGAAATAAAGTTACTCAAAATAGAGAAAAAGTAATACAAGAAACATTGTAAAGTATCTTTAAGAGAGAAATTTTTACCCCCTTGAAGTCATCGATCCTCCCCCACACTTAATTTGTGCACGGTTCTCCGTGCATGCTCACGATCCGGGAGGATGAAGAGGGGCCACCTTCAGCTGGTGGACTCAGTAGTGGGATGGTCAACTGTATCATGCTTCTCCCCAACTAGCTCGGATGAAGCTCTAGGAATCGGGCCGGGGTCTCTTCCTTCTAGCTTTGCCGCTATCCATTCAAAACGTTTGTGCTCCAAATGCTCTATATGGTGGATATCGTGCAAGATGTCCCGGAATAGATCCGGAAGAGGTCGGAGAAAGGGTAAAGCAGGTGATGAAGTTGGTAGAGTTGATGGTAGTGCTGTGGGTGTCTTTCTATTGGAGGGTGTAATGTTTGTTGATCTTTCCAAATCTTCCCTCGAAATGAACTTGTTGCCTCTAGTAATCCAGAACATAATGTCCATTGTTCGCCTCTCTACCCTCGCTGCGTTTGCTAAGTGCATGACCATCGACGGAAATGGGATGTTGATATTCTTCTTCTCAACTAATTTCCAAATTGATTTGCGCAATAAAGGCAAGATGGCTATATGCTTCCCTTGCATAATAGCCCAAAGTAGCAAAGCAGTTCTAAATCTCACATGGGTAGTGTGGGTGCTCGGGATGATGTAGTCCGCCACGATCTGATGCCATATACGAGCTTTAGCATTCAAATCAGAGTATGTAATACTAGTGGGAACAGAATGCCTCCCTTTGCTATACTCCCAAGATGCACCAGGACGGCCTATTCTCTAAAGAATGGGAGTCAGAGATACTCTTCCTTTGAAGACATCTACCTTTATCTTGGAATATTCGTCTTTCTCAAGTGGAATGTGGGGGATGCCCAGAACAGCTTCTAGAGCTCGATTGGATGTATCCAACATCTTTCCCCGGAGGAAGACTGATTTCGCTTCCCAAGCTTGGTAGTTTGCATAAAATTCCCGCACCATAGTCTCATTGACTTCAATGAGTTCTCGCTCGAGAAACTTCCAATGAAGCGAGGCAATCCTTTGGTGAATAGTCGCCTTGTATTGCCTTGGAACCTTCAACGGCCGCTCCCAATGGATTGTACGCTTCTCAATAGCCTCGTATTGAGAGTCGGCTCTCCGGTTAACCAAGGTATCCGGTCTATGACCTTGGCGATCCCTCCAAACATCAGGTAAGCGAGTGGTAGTTTGCTCAACCGATGAGGTAACCGGTGTCTTACCCTTCTTCCTAATCCTGAAAATACAAATAAAAGAACTTCGAGATCATAGGGCAACAATAAAGTAAAATCATTGAGGAAGTACTAACAATGTTAAAAGAGTTTATAGAAGTAGTGTGATTTGCAAGAAACACGTTGTATATATCCTAATGTTGCGCGCGGTTAGAACACACACACCGGCCAGATATCACTGCAATCACACCCTTAAGGCAATTCACAGCTCAAAGCTTCACGATTTAGTGCTCAAGTTGCAAATATAGAACAGAGAAATGCAAACAACTTCAAGCAAGCACCAAAAGGGAATTGTCCATTGTTCATCCTCAAAAAGTGGTAATCACACATACAATGTTCTCAATTGGAAGCCCAAACAATGTTTGATCAAGACATCATCAAAAGTTGCACATTCGTAGAGTGGCTTGATAAACCACTATTTTATGGTTTATCTTGTGCTCAATTGAGTGGTTTTTATCAAGTCTTTGCACACTTATTTATACAATTGCATGATTTTACAATTCCTTCCTAGTTTTGTTCTATAATTGAAAACTTGCTTCCTGAACCTTTAAATTGTATATTTTTGACCCCCTTTATACCATTCGATGCCGTGATATGTGCGTTAAGTGTTTTCAGGCTTTATAGGGCAGGAATGGCTTAGAGGATGGAGAGGAAGCTTGCAAAAATGGAAGGAGCACAAGAAATGAAGGAGACAACCAGCGAGAAGCGATGCGCACGCATGGCTCACGCGTGTGCGTGAATTGGAGTTTTGCACGGTGACGCGTGCGCGTGCCTGACGCGTACGGGTGATTGACGCATACGCGTGACATGCGCTACCTGCAAAAATCACAGAAAATGCTGAGGGCGATTTTGGGCCGAGTTTGGACCCAGTTTTTGGCCCAGAAATACAGACTAGAGCCAGGGGACAAGAGAGACTCAACACACATTCTTATTAGCATAGTTTTTAGTTTTAGATTGGAATCTTAGCTCTCCTCTAGGTTTTCTTGACATTCATAGATTTCTAGTTTTTATGCTTTTTATGCTTTTGCTTTGGATATTGAGAGGAGTCTCTACCTCTATTGAAGTAGCTATTATTCTAGTTTGCTTTCTTATTCTTTTACTCTTTTAACTGCCCATTAACCCTATTCAGATAAGGATGTTACATTTTGGGATTTATTAATGCAAAGAATTATTTTTACCTTTAATTAATTTTCAGTTCCTATTTTATTTAATTTATCATGTCTTCTTCTTATATGTTTGTGAACACTGTATTCATGTCAATGGAGTAGACTCCCAACTTGACCTGGGGGTTGATTAAAAGGAGACCCTTGAGTTGGAATACTCAAGTGATTAGTTCAATTGGAAGTTGTTGGCTAACTCTCTATTTACTAACGCTAATCCTTCCTTAATGAGAGGATTAGGACTTGCGAATAAGAGTTAACTCAATCACTTGACTTTCCTTTATTTAGTAAGAGTTAACTAAGTGAAAACAACAACCTCTTGCTATTCCACTTGGAAAAATCCAACAATGATAGAACTTCCAATTAATCTTCCCCCGGTCAAGGCTTTTATTTTGATTATATAAATTCTCTTGTTAATTTCCATTGCTTTAATTTACAATCATTTATTTTTCTGTTCTCCAACTCTCAAAATTTCTCGGAAAATCCCTGATTAATAAGATAGCACCCTTTTGTCAACTCATTGGGAGTCGACCTGGGATTCCTACTCCCAGTATTTTTATTCTAATTTTGTGACAACCCTTCTAAATTGATAAGCGGATTTTCATCGGTTAAGAACTGTACTCTCAACGCTGTTCTTACTATAATTTCTTAATTGGCTAATTTTTGCCCGTATCAATTTTTGGCGCCGTTGCCGGGGAGTTGCAATTGCGTGCTAAATTATTAGTTGGTGTAAATATTTTTAATTTTTCATATTTGCATATTTTATTTTATTACCATGAGCTGTATGTTTCTTTCATTGAATGACGCGTTCACTGCCTGACCGGAGCTTAGCTGCATTTGATCCTGAAATTGAAAGAACTATTTCATGTATTAGGCGAGCTCGGCGTCGGTTAGCCTCTGAGGGTGGTGAAGTGGTTACTACCAATTCACCAGTCTCATCTGAGGGCGAATCTGAAGTGCCATCAGAGGGAGAAACAAGCTCCTTTTCTACTAATTCTGTTGATTCACGTGCAGGTAATATGGCAGAGCCCAGAAGGATTACACTCCAGGAAGCAGGAGCTCCAGACTTTACACTGCAACGGTATCAAGCGCGTCACCCAAATCTGGCTGCAGATTTTGAACTGAAGACTGCGCTAATCAACTTACTGCCCAAGTTTCATGGCTTACCTGCTCAGGAGCCCATAAAGCACCTCAGAGATTTTCAGACAGCCTACTCAACTACTAGGCATCATGGTACAGATGAAACTACTATTTGGCTATATGCTTTCCCGTTTTCTCTTGAGGGAAAGGCAATGGAGTGGTTTTATACTCAATCTGAAGAGGTCGTTACCAATTGGGATTTGCTCAGAAGGGAGTTCCTGGAAAAATACTTCCCAACTGAAGTCACAGATAGACTGAGGAAAGAAATTTCCTGCATTATTCAAGGCGAGTCAGAGACCCTTTATGAATATTGGAAACGCTTCAGGAACCTCCTAGACTCATGCCCCCACCACAAGATTGACCAGTTGGTGTTGACCAGCTACTTTACACAAGGCATGAAGCCTCAGGATATGACTACACTAGATGCTGCAAGTAATGTTTCTCTGAAGAAGTACAAGACGGCGACAGAAGCTTGGCAACTGATCACCGATCTAGCTGAATCTACCCGAAATGTCAGGCATATGAATAACCATCCCAAGGCTATTGCGGAGGTTTCCTCTAGTAGTAAGACTGCTGCTCTCACACAGACTCTGGGAGAGATGACCAACATACTAAAGCAGCTACAACTGAATCAACAACAACCTCAGCCTTCCCCACAACAACAGAGCCAACAGTTGGTTCCTCAGAGAGTGTGTGGAATATGTGCCTGTTATACTCATTACACTGATGAGTGTCCGCAGCTCCAACAAGAAGATAACACCTTGGCAGCTACTCATAACTTCTATGACCGCCCAAATCAAGGTTACTATCAACAAGGCGGCAATTATAACCAAGGTAGAAGCTACAACCAAGGTTGGCAAGATAACGGCAACCAGGGGTGGAGAGATAATTCCAACCAAGGATGGAGGGACAACTACAATAGAGGAGGCAGAGACAACAGTAAGAATCAGAGGTGGAACAACAACAACAACAGACAGCAGAACCCTCCTTACCAATAGCAAAACCAAAACCAGCCTTACAGAGCACCTCACCAAAGGCAATCCCAAGCGCCTTAGAACAACCAACAGCAGGCCCCTCAGATTACTTATCCTCCTTCTTCTACCAATGATGAGGTGCTTCACTCTCTTGTACAAGGACAGAAAGACCTTCAGAATACACTTACTTCGAGCATAAATGGTCTCACCTCCACTTTACAAGCTCTCATCTCCCGGATGGAGCCACCTTCCATCCACAAAAATCAACCTTCAAGCTCCAGTGCACTTCCTTCTCAACCTTTGCCCAACCCCAAAGGTGGAATTAATGCCATCACTTTGAGGTCCGGTACCACACTGCTAGAGAGGAGTCATGAGGAGCCAAGCTCAAAGGACAACACTCCAGTTGAAGACATTGTTGAGGCAGAGGATGTTTAAGAAGAGGATGAAGTACAAGACATGGTTGAAGAAGAAGCAGCTCAACCAGGGAATGGAGCACCAGATATTCTAGGGAATGAATCCTGGCATGAGAAGAACTTCACTCCACAGGAAAAAGAGGATCAACTAGTGCCTGTTTCTGACCAAGTTAAATTTGCAAACCTCTACTGTGAACTAAAGTTTTCGGTCTTTGCAAAAAAGAGGCACCTCTATTTGGAAAAGAATCTCAGAATCCCAACTGAATTATAGAAGTACACTGCAGAACTGATCAAACAGAGAGGTTGGGTATTTTTAGAGAGAAATCTGACAGAGGTTAACGCATCCTGGGTCCGTGAATTCTACTGAAACTATTACAAGACGACCCCGGATGCAGTACAGCTAAGAGAAAAACAGATCCTGGCCACAGAGGAGGCCGTAGAGGATATCCTGCACTTCCAGCCAAAATCAGATGAAGCAGATGGTTATTAGAAGGCTGAGGAGTCTATTAGGTTTATGAGCTTTGATTGGGACGCTGTGAGGCGCACCATAGCCATTGATCCTGCTGTCCCCTGGGCTATGGGTAAGTCGAAGGTAACTCCAAAGAGCGTCAAGATTATCTATCTTAATGATGAGGCTAGGCTATGGCAACAAATACTGAGTAACTATGTTATGCCTAGCACTCACGAGTCAGAGGTGCCAGTTGCTATGATCACCCTCATTTGGTGCGTTATGAAAGGAAAGGAACTATACCTTCCATGGTTTATCAGGAAGTACATGGCTCGAGTTCATGTCAGAGGCACCCTACCATTTCCGTACTTGATCACCTAGATGGCTCGCCGGGCTGAGGTACCTTGGGAACTTGAGGATGAGAAGTCACTGGTTGCCGAATGCAAAAAGATTATTCCCCACGGCAAGTGGTTCAAAGCTCTAGGCCGCAGACCACCTTCTCTTACTGCCTCTACTGACGCGGCCACATCCTCCGCAGCCCCTTCAGCGCCTGCTGCATCGCCCACATCCACAACACCTTCATCCGCTTTCCAGCCAGTCTACCATCTAGTGCACTGCCTCTTTGAGCGCATTGATCAGATGGAGCACCGCACTCAGCAGCGTATTGAGCAGTCTGAGCGTTGCAACAAGCGACGCTATGCGCATCTGAAGCTGATGATGCGGACTGGGCATACTGACATCCTCTCCGAGCTTGACACACCATCGGAGCACTCTGAGGAGGCGGAGGAGGATGAGCAGGAGGAGGATGCACAGGTGGAGGACCAGCAGCAGGCACAGCATGAGGAGCCTCAGCTTGAGCAGCTTGCAAAGCCTCAGGCCCCTACACAGCCAGATCCCACAGAGCCAGCAGCAGCACACCCTTCAGGAGGCGATGATCCCTCACACCCGGCTTGACTAGAGCATCGAGGACGATGCTATGATCTAAGTGTGGAGAGGTCGCCATCTCTGGCGGATTCTATTTTTGGTGAACTATTTCAGACATTTTTTATCCTATTTTGCTTTATTTTGTATTTTGCTTTATATTATTTTATTTTATTATACTTCTGTTTATTTTCACTTTGTTACATTTTGCACTTTGGGCTGTATATATCTTAGATATTTAGCTTAGATTGCACTCTTAGTCTGTTAGTTGTGATATGGAAAAACATGGATTATTTAGTTAGTTTACCATTTTTAGCATATGAGAAATTTATTTGATTGAAAACAGGGAGTAAACTAAAAACTTTTAGTTTTCATAATTACAATATTTCATTTAGTATATATATAATAAGTGTTGGTCAATTGATGACATTTTCAAGAAATGTATTTATTTTTAGGAAAGGCATTTAAGATTCACATTGAATTGAGTTAAAACCCCTTTTTTGGTAACTTGCAAGATATATATAATTAGATATATGGTTTTTGAGCTAAGAACACACAACCCGTGAGTTTTTGAGCTTAATTGCATGGTTATATTATTTAACCATAATATTTTATTCTTGTGTGTTTCTTCACTATGATTGCAATCTTTGCTTTGTTCCATTCTATATGTCAATTGTTTAGTGTATTTACATGCTTGCATATGATTGAGGCCATCATTTGTCATTAGCTCACTTATCCCAAATATCCTACCCTTTCAATCAACCTTGTTTGCCACTTTGAGCCTTTTAATCCCCGTTTATTCTGTATTTTACCACATCACTAGCCTTAAGCGGAAAAACAAATTAATTACCCCAAATTGAATCTTTGATTAGCTTAAGATAGAGATTGTGTGTCAATTAAGTGTGGAGAACTGTGGGAACTTGGGTTAATGGGAATGTGTTATGTTTCTAATTTATTTGAATATTGGAAATTTGGGTACCTACTCATGTGAGACCAGAAAAAAAATGGTGAGTATAGAGGTGAGTATTTCCGCCTGTCACGCGGGTGACCCGGGTTCGTTCCCCGGCAACGGCGCTATTTTGACGAATGGATTTTTGCTAGTAAAGAATTCACAAATAAATTCTCGTTGCAAGTATAGTTTCTAAACTAACAATAATCCTTTCATACAAAAACTTGTTGTCACTAAAGCAAACCCAATAAAAATTAAACAGAAGTATTTAAACATCGGGTTGTCTCTCAAGGAATTGTAGGAAAGTGTGTTGCTTATAATTTGTTATGGAAAAGTATCTTTTTTTTGGGGTTTTTGAATGGTTGAACAAGGAATGTAAATGATAAGAAAATAAACTAATAATTAAGAAAGGCTCTTGGCAAGGTAAGAGAACTGGACATCCTATCCTAGTTATCCTTATCAGTTGTGATGAGAATTGTTCATTGCTCCCACTTAGTTAACCTCTAACTATGAAGGAAAGTCAAGTGGACTAATCAATTTGATTCCTCAAGTCCTAGTCAACTCCTAGGGAAAGACTAGCTTTAGAGGGATCCAAATCAACCAGCAACCTTCAATTATCAATCAACAAAGGAGTTTGATAACTCAAGAGTCTCCAATTACTCAACCAAAGCCAAGAATATAAAAACCTAACTTAAAACCCTCCCAAGCATTTCATCAAACACTTGGAAGGCATAACATAAAAACATAAGAAAGTAATAGTAAATGTAAAATCTAAAGCCAACAATTGCAAGCATCAATGATAACAATTAAAGAAAGAAGTAATAAACCTGTAATACCTCAAATTGCATTAAATAAGAAATCAAGTCTAGCATTAGAGTTCATAAAGCTAAATTGGGAAAATAAATGAACCAACAAGAGAAATAGATAAACTAAAAGACTAGAACAAATAAGAGTATAAGAGAACTTAATTAAAGCAAAGTAGAATTCTCAAATTAAGAAAAGCTAAACTAAACCTAAAATCCTAACCTAGAGAGAGGAAAGAACCTCTCTCTCTAGAAACTACATCTAAAACCTAAAATTGATGAATGAATTAATCAATTTCTCTTGTGATTCCCCCATTCTACAGCTTCTATTCTGTATTCTCGGGCTTGGAATTGGGCCAAAAGGAGCCCAGAAATCGCTCCTAGCACTTTCTGCAAGTTTCTACACGTGGCGCATGTCACGCGTACGCGTAGGTCACGCGTGCGCGTCGTTTGGCGAAATTTCTTGTCACGCGTACGCGTCAGTTACGCGTACGCGTCGCTTGGCTTCTGCGCTAGGCACGCGTGCGCGTTACCCATGCGTGCGCGTCTCTGCCAGCTTATCAAAACTTCATTTTCTCTCGTTCCTTCCATTTTTGCATGTTCCCTTTCCATCCTCTAAGCTATTCCTGCCCTATAAAGCCTGAAAGTACTCAACACACATATCACGGCATCGAATGGTAATAAAGGATAATTAAAATTGACAGTTTAAAGGCCCAGGAAACATGTTTTCAACTATATCACAGAATTAGGAAGGAATTGTAAAACCAAGCAAATTATATGAATAAGTGAGCAAAGAATTGATAAAAACCACTCAAATTAGTACAAGATAAACCATAAAATAGTGGTTTATCATGGCTACTCAATTTAAATTCCAAGATGAACAATGAAACCTAGATTACACCAACACAATGCATTTACAATCAAAATTTCACATCAACAAACAAGGAAATGCATTGGTGATTTCAATTTCTACCATTAAAAATCATAATAGAAGTTGCACCATTCATACAATATGCCTAACAAGAGATAAATTGAACACATATGATGGCCAAGTCATATGAATCAAACAATATGTTCATTGAGACATTTTATCGAACATGTGGTATGCAATGTGCAAGTTCATCACAATTAAGCTCAAATTTGATTATAACAAACCCAACAATCAAGCAACAACACTTTAAAATACAAAGAAACAATAAAGAAAGCAACTAAAGAAATCTAAGCACCATAAAATAAATGAAAGCAATTGCAAAAAATATGAACATAAATAGAAAGGAAAAGCAAGAACCTGAGATATAATAGGCTGAAAAGAACAAGAATGAGGGAGGAACAATGGCACTCCTTATAGCCACTGCGAAATCACGGCGTTTGGGTTTGCCGGAAAAAGAATCACCGGAAGAGAGAACTCACCAGAGGAGGATAGAGAAAAGAGAAGGGAAAGAAAGAAAGAGAAGAGAAGAGGAGTAAGAGAAAGAGAGAGAAGGGTCGCCGGCGGTGGGCTGACGGCGGCGGTGGCCGGCGGCAGGGACCGGCGGGGATGGGCACAGAAGAGAGAGGGAGCAACTATAGAAGAAAGAAGAGAAGAGAGGAGCTGCCTCTCAACAGGGCAGGTTGCCCTGTTAACGCTCAGAACGCGATCTGTGCGGGTGCATAGGAGCCTGTGCGGACGCACAGGGACGAAAACTTGGAAGGGGTGCGAATACATACAACGTGCAAACACTGCAACCAGAGAGGTTGCGTAAAGATGTGCGGACGCACAAAGATATGCGGACGCACAAAGACGTGCAGACGCACAAAGACGTGCGACCGCACAGACAGTTTTTTTTAACACTTGAGGACAGAATCATGTGTGCGTGCGCACACAGGTCCGTGCACACGCACAAAGGCCAAAAATGGGGGAGGTTGAGCATGCACACAAGTTGTTCCTACAAGTTATGTGCGGGCGCACACGTCTGTGTGGCCGCACAAATGAAGTAAGAGAGGGGATGTGTGCATACGCACGCAGCTGTGCGCATGCACAGATAAGAGAAAACAAGGCAGCGCGCACGCACAAGCTGTGTTGGCACTGCGACCAGAGAGCATATTAAGTCGTGTGCGGACGCACAGGCGCGTGCGGTTGCACAGGTGGCGAAAAACACAGTTTTGTGCGCACGCACAGGTTGGTGCGTACGTACAGTACCTAGTTTCAGAAAATTCTTTTCTCTTCAAAACTATGGTTCCTACCCTGAGCATATCAACATACCAACCCTAAATCATTCAAACAAGCACAATTTCATGGTCCACAAGTAATTTAACTCATTCAACTCAAAATTATCAAACCAAACTTAAACTACTCATTATATTACAAGAAAGCAAATAATTCAAAAGGCTATAAACAAGAGATATAGTTGGAATAAAGTTACCATGGTGGGGTGTCTCTGGTGCACGAAATCGTGATTGTTCATTCCTTGGTAATGGCGTTAAAAACTTAATACGCACGTTCATAATCTTAGTTCTTTGTCACAACTTCGCACAACTAACCAGCAAGTGCACTGGGTCGTTCAAGTAATAAACCTTACGTGAGTAAGGGTCGATCCCACGAAGATTGTCAGCTTGAAGCAAGCTATGGTCACCTTGTAAATCTCAGTCAGGCGGATTCAATTGGTTATGGAGATTTGATAATTAAAAGATAAATAAAACGTAAAATAAAGATAGAGATACTTATGTAACTCATTGGTGAGAATTTTAGATAAGCGTATGGAGATGCTTAGTTCCTTCTGAATCTCTGCTTTCCTACTGTCTTCATCCAATCCTTCATACTCCTTTCTATGGCAAGTTGTATGTTGGGCATCACTGTTGTCAATGGCTACATCCCGTCCTCTCAGTGAAAATGGTCCAAAATGCGCTGTCATCGTACGGCTAATCATCTGTCGGTCCTTGATCATACTGGAATAGGATTCAGTAATCCTTTTGCGTCTGTCACTACGCCCAGCACTCGCGAGTTTGAAGCTCGTCACAGCCATCCCTTCCCGGATCCTACTCGGATTACTACAGACAAGATTTAGACTTTTCGGATCTCAAGAATGGACACCAATAATTCTAGCCTATACCACGAAGACTCTGATCTCACGATCAGGAGGCTAAGAGATATGCATTCAAGCTTGCTTTCATGTAGAACGGAAGTGTTTGTCAGGCACGCGTTCATAAGTGAGAATGATGATGAGCGTCACATAATCATCACATTCATCATGTTCTTGTGTGCGAATGAATATCTTAGAGAAGAAATAGGCTTGAATTAGATAGAAAAATAATAGTACTTTGCATTAATTCATGAGGGACAGCAGAGCTCCACACCTTAATCTATGGTGTGTAGAAACTCCACCTTGAAAGTACATAAGTGAAAATAGGGTAGACATGGCCGAGTGGCCAGCCTCCTATGGAGGTCTCAGAACATCAAAGTTACATAATGTGTTCCAGAGATATGAAATAAATCACTAAAAGTAGTTTTTATACTAAACTAGTAACTAGGGTTTACAGAAATGAGTAAATGATGCAGAAATCCACTTCCGGGCCCACTTGGTGTGTGCTTGGGCTGAGCATTAAAGCTTTCATGTGTAGAGGTCTTCCTTGGAGTTGAACGCTAGTTTGTAACCTGTTTCTGGCGTTTAACTCTGCTTTGCAACCTGTTTCTGGCGTTTAACTCCAGAATAGGGCAGAAATCTGGTGTTGAACGCCAGTTTGCGTTATCTAAACTCGGGCAAAGTATGGACTATTATATATTGCTGGAAAGCCCTTGATGTCTACTTTCCAACGCAATTGAGAAAGCGCCATTTGGATTCCTATAACTTTAGAAAATCCACTTCGAGTGCAGGTAGGTCAGAATCCAACAGCATCTGTAGTGCTTCTTCAGCCTCTGAATTTGATTTTTGCTCAAGTCCCTCAATTTCAGCCAGAAATTACCTGAAATCACATAAAAATACACAAACTCATAGTAAAGTCCAGAAATGTAATTTTTATTTAAAAACTAATAAAAATATTCTAAAAACTAATTAAATCATACTAAAAACTATGTAAAAACGATGCCAAAAAGCGTATAAATTATCCGCTCATCACAACACCAAACTTAAATTATTGCTTGTCCCCAAGCAACTAAAAATTAAATAGGATAAAAAGAAGAGAATATACTATAAATTCCAAAAATATCAATGAATCTTAGCTCCAATCAGATGAGCGGGACTAGTAGCTTTTTGCCTCTGAACAGTTTTGGCATCTCACTTTATCCCTTGAAGTTCAGAATGATTGGCCTCTATAGGAACTCAGAGTTCAGATAGTGTTATTGATTCTCCTACTTCAGTATGTTGATTCTTGAATACAGCTGCTTTATGAGTCTTGGCCGTGGCCCTAAGCACTTTGTTTTCCAGTATTACCACTGAATACATAAATGCCACAGACACATAACTGGGTGATCCTTTTCAGATTGTGACTCAGCTTTGCTAAAGTCCCCAATTAGAGGTGTCCAGGATTCTTAAGCACACTCTGTTTTTGCTTTGGACCTCGACTTTAACCGCTCAGTCTCAAGCTTTTCACTTGACACCTTCACGCCACAAGCACATGGTTAGGGACAGCTTGGTTTAGCCGCTTAGGCCAGGATTTTATTCCTTTAGGCCCTCCTATCCACTGATGCTCAAAGCCTTGGATCATTTTTACCCTTGCCTTTTGGTTTTAAGGGCTATTGGCTTTTTGCTCTTGCCTTTTGGTTTAAAGAGCTTTTGGCTTTTTCTGCTTGCTTTTTTTTTCTTTCTCTTTTTTTTTTTCTTTTTCGCCATTTTTCTTTTCTTTTTTTTTTCGCAAGCTTTTGTATTCACTGCTTTTTCTTGCTTCAAAAATCAATTTTATGATTTTTCAGATTATCAATAACATTTCTCCTTTTCATCATTCTTTCAAGATCCAACATATTTAACATTCATAATCAACAATATCAAAAGACATATGCACTGTTCAAGCATTTATTCAGAAAACAAAAAGTATTGTCACCACATCAAAATAATTAAACTAATTTCAAGGATGAATTCGAAATTCATGTACTTCTTGTTCTTTTGTAATTAAAGCATTTTTCATTTAAGAGACGTGATGGATTCATAGGACATTCATAGCTTTAAGACATGGACACTTAAACACTAATGATTATATAGTAAAGACACAAACATAATTAAACATGAAGCATAGTAAACGAAAAATAGGAAAATAAGAACAAGGAGATTAAGGAACGGGTCCACCTTAGTGAGGGTGACGTCTTCCTCTTCTTGAAGAACCAATGGTGCTCTTGAGCTCCTCTATGTCTCTTCCTTGTATTTGCTGCTCCTCCCTCATAGCTCTTTGATCTTCTCTGATCTCATGGAGAATGATGGAGTGCTCTTGGTGTTCCATGCTTAGTTGTCCCATGTTGGAACTTAATTCTCCTAGGGAGATGTTGATTTGCTCCCAATAGTTTTGTGGAGGAAAGTGCATCCCTTGAGGCATCTCAGGGATTTCATGGTGAGGAATTTCTTCATGCTCTTGTTGAGGTCCATGATCTCTTGTTTGCTCCATCCTTTTCTTAGTGATGGGCTTGTCCTCTTCAATGAGGATGTCTCCCTCTATGTCAATTCCAGCCGAATTGCAGAGGTGGCAAATGAGGTGAGGAAAGGCTAACCTTGCCAAAGTGGAGGACTTGTTAGCCACCTTGTAGAGTTCTTGAGGTATAATCTCATGAACTTCCACTTCCTCCCCAATTATGATACTATGGATCATGATGGCCCAGTCTACAGTAACTTCAAACCGGTTGCTAATAGAAATAATTGAGTGTTGGATGAACTCCAACCATCCTCTAGCTACAGGCTTAAGGTCCGGTCTTCTCAATTGAACCGGCTTGCCTCTTGAGTCAACTTTCCATTGAGCTCCTTCCACACATATGTCCATGAGGACTTGGTCCAACCTTTGATCAAAGTTGACCCTTCTAGTGTAGGGGCGTGCGTTTTCTTGCATCATTGGCAAGTTGAACGCCAACCTTACATTTTCCGAACTGAAATCTAAGTATTTCCCCCGAACCATGGTAAGCCAGTTCTTTGGGTTTGGGTTCACACTTTGATCATGGTTCCTAGTGATCCATGCGTTTGCATAGAACTCTTGAACTATTAATATCCTGACTTGTTGAATAGGATTAGAGAGAACTTCCCATCCTCTTCTTCTAATCTCTTGTCGGATCTCCGGATATTCGCTCTTTTTGAGCTTAAAAGGGACCTCAGGGATCACCTTTTTCTTGGCCACAACTTCATAGAAGTGGTCTTGATGGACCTTTGAGATGAATCTCTCCATCTCTCATGACTCAGAGGTGGAAGCAATTGCCTTCCCTTTCCTCTTTCTTGAGGTCTCTCTGGCCTTAGGTGCCATTAATGGTTATGGAAAAACAAAAAGCAATGCTTTTACCACACCAAACTTAAAAGGTTTGCTCGTCCTCCAGCAAAAGAAGAAAGAAAGTAGTAGAAGAAGAAGAAAATGGGGGAGATGGAGTGAGAAGGTGTATTCGGCTAAGGGGGACAAGTGGTGGTTGTAATGTGTAAAAATGGAGTAGTGTGGAGGGGTTTATATAAGGGTGGGGGAAAGGTTAGTTTTCAGCCATTAGGGTTGGGTTTGGGAGGGAAAAGAATTTGAATTTTGGAGGTAGGTGGGGTTTATGGGGGAGAGTGGATGGATGTGAGTGGTTAAGGGCATTTGGGGAAGAGGTATGGAGGTGATTGGTGAAGGGTATTTGGGAAAAAGAGTTATGAAAATGTGTGAAGAGGAGAGAAGAAGATATGGGGTAGGTGGGGATCCTGTGGGGTCCATAGATCCAGTGGGGTCAAGGACTTAGCATCCCTGCTCTAATTAGGCGTGCAAAACGCCCTTAGAATGCATGTCTGGCGTTAAAAGCCAGTCTGGTGCTTGTTTCTGGCGTTTAACGCCAGCTTGATGATTCTTTCTGGCATTAAACGCCAGTTTGATGCTTCTTACTGGCGTTTAAACGCCAATAAGCTCTTCCTCCAGGGTGAGCTATTTTTAATGCTGTTTTTCATTCTGTTTTTGATTTTTCAGTAGTTTTTGTGACTTCACATGATCATCAACCTAAAGAAAACATAAAATAGCAATGGAAAATAAATAGATATAATTAAATAACATTGGGTTGCCTCCCAACAAGCACTTCTTTAATGTCAATAGCTTGACAGTGAGCTCTCATGGAGCCTCACAGATGTTCAGAGCATTGTTGGGACCTCCCAATACCAAACTTAGAGTTTGAATGTGGGGGTTCAACACCAAACTTAGAGTTTGGTTGTGGCCTCCCAACATCAAACTTAGAGTTTGACTGTGGAGGATTTGGTTGACTCTGCAGTGAGAGAAGCTTTTCATGCTTCCTCTTCATGGTTACAGAAGGAGAACCTTGAATTTTAAACACAAGGTTGTCCTCATTCAGTTGAAGGACTAACTCTCCTCTGTCCACATCAATCACAGCTTTTGCTATGGCTAGGAAGGGTCTTCCAAGGATGATAGATTCATCCTCATCCTTCCCAATGTCTAGGATTATGAAATCAGCAGGGATGTAAAGGCCTTCAACCTTTACTAACAAGTCCTCTACTAATCCATAAGCCTGTTTCATTGATTTGTCTGCCATCTCTAGTGAGATTCTTGCAGCTTGTACCTCAAAGATTCCTAGTTTCTCCATTACAGAGAGTGTCATGAGGTTTATCCCTGACCCAAGGTCACACAGAGCCTTCTCAAAGGTCATGGTGCCTACGGTACAAGGTATGAAGAACTTTTCAGGATCCGGTTTCTTCTGAGGCAATGTCTGCCTTATCAATGCACTTAGTTCATTGGTGAACAAGGGGGGTTCATCCTCCCAAGTATCATTACCAAATAAACTGGCATTCAACTTCATGATGGCTCCTAGATATTTAGCAACCTGATCTTCACTGATGTCTTCATCCTCTTTAGAGGAAGAATAGTCATCAGAGCTCATGAATGGTAAAAGGAGGTTCAATGGAATCTCTATGGTCTCTAGTTGAGCCTCAGATTCCTTTGGTTCCTCAAAGGAAAACTCCTTATTGGTCAGTGAACGTCCCAGGAGTTCTTCCTCACTAGGATTCACGTCCTTCTCCTTCTCTCTGGGTTCGGCCACACCAAGTAAGGTTATGGCCTTGCACTCTCTTTTTGGATTCTCTTCTGTATTGCTTGGGAGAGTACTAGGAGGAGTTTCAGTGACTCTTTTACTCAGCTGGCCCACTTGTGTCTCCAAATTTCTAATGGAGGACCTTGTTTCATTCATGAAACTTAGAGTGGCCTTAGATAAATCAGAGACTATATTTGCTAAGCTAGATAGATTCTGCTCAGAATTCTCTGTCTGTTGCTGAGAGGATGATGGAAAAGGCTTGTTATTGCTAAACCTGTTTCTTCCACCATTATTAAAGCCTTGTTGAGGCTTTTGTTGATCCTTCCATGAGAAATTTGGATGATTTCTCCATGAGGGATTATAGGTGTTTCCATAGGGTTCTCCCATGTAATTCACATCTGCTATTGCAGGGTTCTCAGGATCATAAGCCTCTTCTTCAGAAGATGCCTCTTTAGTACTGTTGGATGCAGCTTGCAATCCATTCAGACTCTGAGAAATCATATTGACTTGCTGAGTCAATATTTTATTCTGAGCCAATATGGCATTCAGAATATCAATTTCAAGAACTCACTTCTTCTGAGGCGTCCCATTGTTCCCAAGGTTCCTCTTAGAAGTGTACATGAACTGGTTATTTGCAACCATGTCAATGAGTTCCTGAGCTTCTGCAGGCATTTTCTTTAGGTGAATAGATCCACCTGTAGAATGGTCCAATGACATCTTTGATAATTCAGACAGACCATCATAGAATATATCCAGGATGGTCCATTCTGAAAGCATGTCAGAAGGACACTTTTTGGTCAGTTGCTTGTATCTCTCCCAAGCTTCATAGAGGATTCACCTTCTTTCTGTTTGAAGGTTTGAACATCCACTCTAAGCTTGCTAAGCTTTTGAGGAGGAAAGAACTTGGCTAAGAAAGCCGTGACCAGCTTATCCCAAGAGTTCAGGCTATCTTTAGGTTGAGAGTCCAACCATATTCTAGCTCTGTCTCTTACAGAAAACGGGAAAAGCATAAGCCTGTAGACCTCGGGATCAACCCCATTGGTCTTAACAGTATCACAGATTTGCAAGAATTCAGTTAAGAACTGAAAAGGATCTTCTGATGGAAGTCCATGAAACTTGCAATTCTGTTGCATCAGATAAACTAATTGAGGCTTTAGCTCAAAATTATTTGCTCCAATGGTAGGGATTGAGATGCTTCTTCCATGTAAATTAGAATTTGGTGCAGTAAAGTCACCAAGCATCTTCCTTGCATCTCCTGTAACACCCTACCATACAGAGTCTTATGCTTAAGTCATAATTCAGAGATGGCAAGGTATTACGACCTCTAAAACAAAAATTTAATACGTATAGTAGTATGAATAATTGATTATAGCTAGGAGCCTTTGTAGAAAAAGGGGTAAACAAAAACCGTAACTCGAACGTGCAACACTCCGATCGATAACGTAACGAGCAAAGGATAAGCTAATGCAAGATCATATATATAAGGAGTGTCAAAAACGGGAATATCAAGACTCAAAATCCGGCTGCGAAGATAACCGGTCCGAGCATAATAATATATACATATAATAAAATAAGGAAACCCCAAAGGAAACCCAAAGGGACACAAATACATACAACCTATTCTCCAAAATCCCCTCTAGAAGGAGTCATCACAGTTTGTATTATTTAATGGAGATAAAAGTATCTAAACAAGATATATAAACCAAACAGAGTCCCAAGAACAAAGGATCTTCGCTAATCCAGAAGTCTCCAGCATGCCTCAACGAGAAGCCTCGCGTCCTGCATCTGAAAACCACAAAATCCGCATGGGTGAGAACCAGAGGTCCCCAGTACGGTAACAGCTTCCACATATATAATACATAATAATAGAGGAAAGCCGAAGGCAATCCTAGAACTTCCTCCAGGTAATATCAAAGCTTATAAACAAGCTAAACCGTAAGTGGAAACTGACTAAAGATCCTTCATTCTAACTAATACTTCCCTTTCCAATTCCTTCAGACCTCCCAACCACCAGCAGGAGTATAATATAGCAAACACAGTTATATCAGACAAGAGATTTACAAATAGGAACAGATAAGGAATTTAGGCAATTAGCAAGTAATATGCAGTCAATAGGCAATCTCAAACAATTCATGTAGTATGCTTATGATGCATGCCTGTCCCTAGTGGCTGATGATATCATCTGTCGGTTATAGAGCCAACCCGACAAGTCCTGGTAGCTAACCATTGGATTGTCCCTCTGTCGTACATCCCCAACTCGAGTTATACTCATCATAAACTTGATCATAATCATGATCCATATCCATCACCCTCACTGGTGAATATTTATCCATCACCATCACTGGTGAACATTTATGGGGGCGAGCTCATCCGGGCCTTTCACAGTGCCCGGCCACACTTACGACATTGGGTTAACAGAGCTTCGAGTCTCAACCTGGAGCACATGGTGGCTAGCCATTGCTACTACCTAGGGAAACCCTCATCTCCAATGGTGGAAGTGCAAACATACACAATTCAATCAACAGCATATATGCATTTATACTTGGCCATAAACATGGCTCCGCCGTAACACGGCAATAATCTAGCCATCCGGCTCACAGTTAAATCCATAACCAGCCAATTCATTAACAATTATGGCCCTTCGGCCCATGGCATAACAAGCACTTCCACCGCCATTCTCCGCATCTCACATAATCATCTTTGATCCTCAATGATCATTCATTTTTCCCTTTGCTTCACTCGCAAGTTACCACAGTCACTAGCCCTTTTTCTCATGCTAGGCATATCATAATGATTTAAGACATAAGTGGTGAGATCGGAGGCTTAGAAGTATGAAATTTGGCTTTTAAAACTCAAAAATCAACTTTGGGATGAAAACAGGGTCACGCATACGCGCACTCCACGCGCACGCGCGGATGGCCTTATAACTCATCTACGTGCAAGCGTCATACGCGCGGGTTGAAAATTAGCCAAACAACGCGCACGCGTCAGCCACGCGTACGCGTGGGTACTCTTGTGCCCCAGGCATAAAACTGGCACAACTCTGGCACAACTCTCTGGAAAATGGCTGGGCATTGGGTGCAGCACATTCGGCGCGCCCGCGCACGCGTGGATGGCGCTTCCTGGAAGAATGGCGCGTACGCGCCAAGTGCGCCTACGCGCAGGGGGTTATTCTGCTAAAAATTTTCTAAGTTAAAAACTGCAGAATTCACAGATTCAACCCCCAATCATCCGACGGTCATAACTCTCTCATTTTAAATCATTTTTCACCCGTTCTTCAAACGGCATGGACATCCCGGATCCAATTTCATTTCTAAACAGATTTGGCACAAATCAGAGATCCGTAGTCCAAGTTATGTCCCATCAAAGTATGCCCAAAACCCATGTTTTCATTCAAAACCACAAAGTGCCATTTTCAAAACAAGCCACTTTCAACTCTTTTCAAAATCAATCAAAACATGCCAATTTCAACCCTTCTCTTTGAAATCATTCGAAATGTACCAAAATCAACAACAAGCCATCCTCAACTCACACATTGACATTTTACCAAAATTTCCAAAACTACCTCTAACCATTTTAACACTTCTTAATCAATGGCTAAAGGACAAACACAATCTCATGTCATACATCTTTCTCATGCCAATTTCCAATAATATTAATTTCCAAATCAACCATCATTATACATTATCAACATCATACTCACCATCAACATGGTACCACCCATCAATTCAACCTCAATCACCCATCAAGCATATATCACAACATGCATTTCTCATACATCACACAATCAAGGCATCAATATTCATAATCACATATATGAACACATCATATATCTCAACTATTCAACAACACCAACAATTCAATGCCTATCTTAGGGCCTCTAGCCTAAGTATTTCCTACCACATTACATATTAGATACGGGAAACCGAAACCATACCTTAGCCGATTTCCCAAGCTCAACCGGAGCACTTCCAAACCACTTGTCCTCAAGCTCTCAAGGTCTCAACACCTCTAAGAACAGATTTTGTCACACAAAACCCTCTTCCAAGATTTCCAAAATCACCAATCAAGCTCCAATATTCACATATACACAACCTAAGCCACAATCATCATACCCATACACAACATCTCAATGCCCAAACCTCATAGAACAACAAATTACACTAGGGTTGAGAATCTTACCACACCCAAGGTCCAAGGAGACAAGATTAACCTTCTCCTTCAAGAGAGTTGGGTCCTATAACATCAAAGAACCCAAAATCTCAACATTTTTGCTCATGAAACTCGAAATCAAGGGCTGGAATTTCAAACAGTAAAACGTGGCTTACCTCAAGATTAATTGTATGGGTTTTGTAGAGCTCTCCGCGGTGAACGCGTGGCCGCAAACGGAGCGGCAATCGGAGCTCTAGATCAAAAGTTATGGTGGTTTGAAGATCAAGTGAGAGAAAGAACTTGAGAGAGTGTTCTTCCCTCCATAGCCTCCATTTTCAGCGTGTTTAGTGTGTTGTGAGGAGAGAGAGTGCTGAAAACTAGGGTTTTGGTTTAGTTTAGTTGGGCCAAGGGCCCACTTTGGGTCCGGTTGGACCGGTTTGGCCCGTTTGGTCCAATCTTGGTCCGATTTCTATAACATTGGTACCGAAATTCTCGTCTCAATCTCCTCTATCACATTTAGCCATAAAAATAACATTTTTGGCTTTCTAGAATAAATTCTCATTTATGGGTTAATTAGCCGTTAATTAACTGGGTCTTACATCTCCACCATTATTATTATTTTCGGCCATGTCTCCTTCTTTTTTGAAAATTTCTATCAGATTTTCTCCAGAGAGTTGTGCTTTAGCTTCCCTTAGCTTCCTCTTCAGAGTCTTTTCAGGTTCAGGATCAACTTCAATCAGAATGTTCTTATCCTTGTTCCTGCTCATATGAAAAAGAAGAGAACAGAAAAGAAAATATAGAATCCTCTATGTGATAGTATAGAGATTCCTTATATGAGTATCAGAAGAGAAGGATGAAAGAAAGAAAAGATAAGAATTCAAACACAGAGGAGAAGAGTTGGTTTGAATTTTTGAGTAGAAGAGAAGTGTTAGTAGATAAATAAATAGAAGGAGATGAGAGAGGGGAAAATTCGAAAATTAAAAATAAAATAAAAAAATATTTTTTTTGTTTTAATTTTGACTATTAATTAGAATTCGAAATTTAAGATAGGAAATAAAATTAAATTAAAATTTAAGACAATTAGTTAATTAAAACAAATTTTGAAAAAGGGGTTAGTAATTTTCGAAAATAAGAGAGAGAAAAGTAGTTAGGTGGTTTTGAAAAAAATATGATTGAAATAGTAAACTTTTAAAATCAAACAAAAAGTTAAGTGGTTAATTGAAAAAGATTTGAAAATAAAATTTGAAAAGATAAGAAGTTAGAAGAGATTTTGAAATTAAGTTTTGAAAAAGATATGATTGAAAGATATGATTGAAAATTTAATTTGAAAAAGATTTGAAAAGGAAATTAAAAAGATTTGATTTTGAAAATTAAAGTTGATTACTTGACTAACAAGAAACAAAAAGATATGATTTTAAAATTTAAAGATTGAACCTTTCTTAATAGGCAAGTAACAATCTTTAAATTTTTTTTTGAATCAATCACATTAATTGTTTGTAAAGATTTTGAAATTATAAAATAAAATAAGAAAAAGATTTTGAAAATCAATTTGAAATTTTCGAAAATATGAAAGAAAAAATGAAAAAAGGATTTGATTTTTGAAAAGAATTTGAAAAAGATATAATTTTTAAATTGAAAATTTGATTTGACTCATAAGAAACAACTAAATTTTTAAAACTTTTGACTAAATCAAATAAAATTTTCGAAAATTATGAGTGAAATAAGGGAAAGATATTTTTTTGATTTTTGAATTTTTAATGAAGAAAGAGAAAAACAACAAAAAGACTCAAAACATGAAAATTATGAATCAAAACACACAATGCATGCAAGAACACTTTGAATGTCAAGATGAACATCAAGAACACTTTGAATGTCAAGATGAACACCAAGAACTTATTTTTGAAAATTTTTAAGAAAAGAAAAACAAGCAAGACACCAAACTTAAAAATTTTTAATGTTGAGACACTAACAAATTGAAAATGCATATGGAAAACAAGAAAAGACAAAAAACATAAAAATGCAAAGATCAAACAAGGAAATTCATCAAGAACAACTTGAAGATCATGAAGAACACATGATGAATTTTCGAAAATTAAAGAAAATTATAAAAGCATGCAATTAACATCAAACTTAAGAATTGACACTATACACAAACAAGAAACACAATATTTTTGGTTTTTATGATTTTATTAATTTTTTTGGTATTTTTAGAAAGTTAATTGGAAAAAGAAAAATAAGGATTTCAAAATTTCTAATGAGAATTCTAGGAATCATGTAATGTTAGTCTAAAGCTCCAGTCCAGGAATTAGACATGGCTTACTAGCCAGCCAAACTTCAACGGATCATCATGAAACTCTAGAATTCATTCTTAAAAATTCTGAAGAACATAGAATAATTAAATTTTTTTTTTGAAAATTTTTCAAAAATAAAAGAATAAAAACAAAAAGCTTAAAATTAAAATAAAATTACCTAATCTGAGCAACAAGATGAACCGTCAGTTGTCCAAACTCGAACAATCCCCGGCAACGGCGCCAAAAACTTGGTGCACGAAATCGTGATTGTTCATTCCTTGGTAACGGCGTTAAAAACTTAATACGCACGTTCATAATCTTAGTTCTTTGTCACAACTTCGCACAACTAACTAGCAAGTGCACTGGGTCGTCCAAGTAATAAACCTTACGTGAGTAAGGGTCGATCCCACGGAGATTGTCGGCTTGAAGCAAGCTATGGTCACCTTATAAATCTCAGTAAGGCGGATTCAATTGGTTATGGAGATTTGATAATTAAAAGATAAATAAAACGTAAAATAAAGATAGAGATACTTATGTAACTCATTGGTGAGAATTTCAAATAAGCGTATGGAGATGCGTAGTTCCTTCTAAATATCTGCTTTCCTACTGTCTTCATCCAATCCTTCATACTCCTTTCTATGGCAAGTTGTATGTTGGGCATCACCGTTGTCAATGGCTACATCCCGTCCTCTCAGTGAAAATGGTCCAAAATGCGCTGTCACCGCACGGCTAATCATCTGTCGGTCCTCGATCATACTGGAATAGGATTCAGTAATCCTTTTGCGTCTGTCACTATGCCCAGCACTCGCGAGTTTGAAGCTCGTCACAGCCATCCCTTCCCAGATCCTACTCAGAATACCACAGACAAGGTTTAGACTTTTCGGATCTCAAGAATGGTTGCCAATAATTCTAGCCTATACCACGAAGACTCTGATCTCACGATCAGGAGGCTAAGAGATATGCATTCAAGTTTGCTTTCATGTAGAATGGAAGTGTTTGTCAGGCACGCGTTCATAAGTGAGAATGATGATGAGCGTCACATAATCATCACATTCATCATGTTCTTGTGTGTGAATGAATATCTTAGAGAAGAAATAGGCTTGAATTGGATAGAAAATAATAGTACTTTGCATTAATTCATGAGGGACAACAGAGCTCCACACCTTAATCTATGGTGTGTAGAAACTCCACCGTTAAAAATACATAAGTGAAAATAGGGTAGACATGGCCGAGTGGCCAGCCTCCCATGGAGGTCTCAGAACGTCAAAGTTACATAATGTGTTCTAGAGATATGAAATAAATCACTAAAAGTATTTTTTATACTAAACTAGTAACTAGGGTTTACAGAAATGAGTAAATGATGCAGAAATCCACTTCCGGGCCCACTTAGTGTGTGCTTGGGCTGAGCATTGAAGCTTTCATGTGTAGAGGTCTTCCTTGGAGTTGAACGCCAGTTTGTAACCTGTTTCTGGCATTTAACTCTGCTTTGCAATCTGTTTCTGGCGTTTAACTCCAGAATAGGGCAGAAAGCTGGCGTTGAACGCCAGTTTGCGTCATCTAAACTCGGGCAAAGTATGGACTATTATATGTTGCTGGAAAGCCCTGGATGTCTACTTTCCAACGCAATTAAGAGCGCGCTATTTGGACTTCTGTAGCTCTAGAAAATCCACTTTGAGTGCAAGTAGGTTAGAATCCAACAGCATCTGCAGTCCTTCTTCAGTCTCTGGATCTGATTTTTGCTCAAGTCCCTCAATTTCAGCCAGAAATTACCTGAAATCACAAAAAAACACACAAACTCATAGTAAAGTCCAGAAATGTGATTTTTATTTAAAAACTAATAAAAATATACTAAAAACTAATTAAATCATACTAAAAACTATGTAAAAACGATGCCAAAAAGCGTAAAAATTATCCGCTCATCAGTCTCCCACCGAGCACTTTGGTTTAGAGTCCTAAGTTGGACTTGCATGGCTTCATTTGTCACTTGAAAACTTCACCAAGGAGGAAAATCTCTAACTCCTTGGCATTTTTGGGTTGAGTGTGATAAAGCTTCACCCTATGACCATTGACCTTGAACTTAACTCCATTGGTAGGATGAATCACTTCCACCATTGGTTTTGATTGCCTCCATGTTGGTAGGATCCTTGATTGTAATTTGGTCTTTGCGGATAAGGGTTGGCTATCGCCAATGTAGTGTCCTCTTGGAGTTGAGGGTACTCATCGGTGTAATGAGTGTTACAAGCACAAACACCACATATCCTTAATGGTCCTTCGATCCTTGGAGGTTGAGGTGGATCATTTATCAAAGCTTGAGAAATTTGTTGCCCTTGGCTGAACTGTCGCAACAAGATTTTCATTTCACCGAGGGTCTTAGTCAGAATAGCATCTCCGGAGGGAGACACTTCACTCAAAGCTTACGGTTGTGGACTCCTTGCCCTTGAGTGCTGAGTTGAGTCCGCCATGTCTGATATAACTTTTCATGCTTCTGCAGCGGTCTTATTTTTGGTCAATGATCCTCCACTCGTGGCATCTAGGAGGAGCTTGTCTTGGTGATGCATTCCTTGACAGAAATAGCTGATAAGAACCAACTCATCAATCTTGTGGTGAGGGCAAGCCTCCAGCAACTTCTTGAATCTCTCTCAGTATTCATACAAAGTCTCCCATCTCGTTGCACAATGCAAGAGATCTCTCTTCGCAACTTGTCTGTTTTCTGAGGAGGGTAAAATTTTTCCAAAAATTCCTTACGCAACAAGTCCCAATTGGATCTAACTTCACCCGGTTGAGTATAAAACCACTCTTTCGCCTTTCCCTCCAAAGAGAAAGGGAAAGCGAAGACCAAAACTGTAGCTTCATCCGCCCCATGTCTTCTCGCAGTTGCACATGCAACTTGGAAATCCTTTAGATGCTTCAGAGGATCTTCCCCAGGCAGTCCATTGTATTTGGGAAGCAAGTTTATCGTGCTAGACTTGAGCTCAAAATTTAGATCTAAAGCCGGATACAGAATTTGAAACGGTTGCAAGTCAAGATCAGGAGCTCCGGCCTCCTTCAAGGTGATTCTTCAAGGTGGGTCCGCCATGACGATGTCACCTGAGTCACTCAAAGAGAGTTCAGTACTCCCCACAGATGAATATAGAGTCTCCTCGTTGATTGGAGAATGATAGTCACGGATGGGTGGTGATAATGAACGGGAGGGTTCCCCAAGGGGTCCCGATTCACTATCCATAAAAGCTAGCCAGCGCCGAGCTTCCCTTATATGAGTTAAAGTTCTTTCAATTTTCGGATCAAAAGTGGCCAAGCTCGGGTCTGGAAGCGACCATGTCATTCAACTGAGGAGGCAATGAAAACCATACAATTATGAAAAGCAAAACAAAAATATGCAAGTAAAAAAAAACCACTTAACAATCAACGACTACTAAAACTATCTAAAGAGAAAAGTAGTACCTACAATTAGTGCTAAGTAGCAAACCAAAAATCAAGTATTTATACTATTCACATATTTACAACAACCAAAATTGTAGCACTCATTACACTTAAAGTGAAGTCCCCGGCAACGGAGCCAAAATTTGATGCGAGGCGGCCCACTTGCATATAGGATTAGGAACTCGATTATCCAAGGATGGAATTAGCGTTGTAAGTATAGTCCTAACCCAACAAGTTGGCTACCGATCAAATTAGAAACTCACAAGATGTGTCACAATTCAAAACTAGTTCAAAATCGAGAGTATTTGACTCCCGAGTCGTCTTCCAAGTAGTACTTTAGAGCAATGAGTGTGCAAATCCGGTTGTAGTGATCAGGGGTTTGTCAATGAAGAAATGAACACATAAAGCAATAAAAAAATATGCAAAATTATAATGATTGAACTAATAAAGAAATTAAAGAACCGACCATGTAATATAAACAAGTAAAGTATAAAAGAGATTAACATAGAAATGTATGAAAGATTGAAAGCATCAAAAAGAGTCTTGGCTTGGAGTGAGCTAAGGGTCCTTTCCTTGTTGGAACCACAACTATGACAATTATGATGGATTAATCTCACTTGATCAACTCTCACATCGGAAAGTAAGTTAAATGAGCATAAGTATTCCCAACCCACAAATCCTAAATTGCTTGCTAATTGCCTTAGCAACAACTTAGTGTTAGTGGGAATAAGAACAATTAACAATCCAAGAATTGAAACTAAATGTTGGGCATTCCAACTCTAGAAACCCAATTGCTCACTTTACCCAAGCCAAGAACCAAAAATTTAGCCTAAAACCAGGTTTGACATTTTGTCAAACACTTGGTGGGCAAAAATCTTAAACATGGAGAAAATGAGAAAAGGCTTGAAACTAAAAGTAACACTTGATCTCAATCAACAAGAAAAACATAAGGAAGCATGAAACAAACATCAAACATTAAATTCATCAACAAGAAATTAAAATTACAATAGAGAAGCAAAATTGAACTATAACTTGAATTAGAAGAAAGAGCAATGACAATGTAACTATAAATAGTAATAACAAGAGAACACTAATATAAACCCTAATAGAGATGATTAAAAACTTAGAGAAAAATTAACTAAAGCTTCCTACTACTACTCCTAAAACTATACTAATGATATGCTATGTTATGTCCCTCATTTCCCCTCCAATATGAGCTAGAAGACTTCAGAAATGGGCCTCCAAAGCCCCCAAATTGCGAGTCACGTGCCATTTTAATGAAGTCATGTGCGAACACCTGTGCGGACGCATAGATGCGTGAGTCCGCACACCTTGCGAGAAATCCAGTCCTGTGCGTACGCACAAGTAGCCGTGCGCACGCACACTAGGCGATGCTTAAATGGACACGCGACGCGATCGAAGCTGTCCACGTGCTCTGATTGGGCAGCTGTGCGTACGCACAGGCAGCCGTGCGCACAGACACATCTCTGAGCTCATCTCCTTTGATTCTTCATGCTTCCTCCACTTTGCATGCTCTTTTTCCATTTTCTCCAACCCATTCCTACCTTATACACCTGGAATCACTCACAAACAATATCAAGGCATCGAATGGAAGGCAGACGAAATAAAATATGTTAAATTAAGCACAAAAGAGCATATTTTCATAATCAAGCGCAATTTGGAAGGAAAGTTCAAAAGCATGCTATTCAATGGAATAAGTGCAAGTTCATATGATAAAAATTCATCCAATTCTAACAAAAAATCATCATCAAATATGGATTCATCAAGGATCAACCAGCTAATGAAGAAACAGAATTGGACAACGCAGTGAGTTCATTCACCACCGACGTCATAAATTTCCAATTGCCTAAGAACTTTGCCTTTCCAATGACTTTAACTCCTTACGATGGCTCTGGTGATCCGAAAAAATACATTAAAAAATTTCGTTCTATGATGATAGTAAATGGTGCTTCTGACCCTATTTTATATCATTTTTTTCTACTTTTTAAGACGGTCATGCACTTGATTGGTTTCTTCTTTGCCTACAGAATTTATTTCACATTTTTAGGAACTAGCTAAGCAATTTGAAGATCAATTTGCAACAACTTCTATTTATTTGCATGAATCACATTATTTAGGCACAATCAAGCAAGGACAACATGAAGTTCTTCAGGACTATGTTACTCAATTCACTAAAGTGGTAATGAGCATTCTGAATCTCCATCCAGAGGTACATTTACATGCTATTAAAAGTGGACTTTGCCTAGGGAAGTTTCAAGACATTATAGCAGTTGCTAAACCACAAATCTTAGCCGAGTTTCGGGAGAAATCTAAAGGTCAAATGGAGATCAAAGAGCTTTGACAAGCTAGGAGGTCAGAGAAGAGCAATAATAATAAAGACGACGATCAAGCTTGGGACAGTAAGAAGCCTTTTCGATTAACACCACGTTATGATTCTTACATACAATTCAATACTAAGAGGGAAGAAATAATCAAGGAGATCCTAAACACAAAACTTATTAAACCTCCTCGGAAGGCTGAAAATTATCAAGATCTAAAGAATGTAGATAAGCCAAAGTATTATGCCTTTCATAAAAAACATGGACACACTACTAACAAGTGTGTTGTGGCTAAAGACCTGCTAGACCAATTAGCTCGGTATGGTTATTTGGATAAATACATCGACGACCACATTCAAAAGCGCACCGGGTATTCTACCGACCAATCTTCTGCCAGACAATTTTTTTGTGACAAAGATAAAATCACTCATACTCAACCTTATCAACCCCAAGGTGTTATTAATTGCATATTTGGGGGGCTTTGCTGGTGGTAGAATTACAATCTTTTCTCGTAAACGCACCTACCAAGCTATGCTCTCAATAGAGGGTGCTGTCAATAATAGTCAACCTCTTCCTAACCTTCCAGAGATGGCATTCAAACCATATGATATCAATACAACTGTAACCAACTTAGATGATCCAATGGTGATCTCTATTCAATTGGGAGATCTAATTGTTCGAAAAGTACTTCTGGAACTTGGAAGTAGCATATATGTCCTTTTCTACTCTACATTTCAGAAGATGAAGTTGAGCAATCATATACTAAAACCATCCACTGGAGACTTAGTGGGGTTTTCAGGTGAACGTGTACCCGTTTTTGGATCTGTGTGGCTACAAACCACACTGGGTGAGAATCCTCTAACCAAAACTTTAGATACACAATATCTTGTTGTTGATTGTTTTAGTCCTTATAACTTAATACTTGGCCGTCCTTTTTTGAACAAGTTTGGTGCTATAGTATCCACAATTCATCAGTGTGTCAAGTTTCATGTACATGACAACCGTGAAGCTCGACACTATTACAATATCAGTCTAAGAACATTTGCTTCTAACCGAGCTATAGGTGCACAGATCAATGCTATTCACAATTCGCTTAATCTTCCACCATTAGCCAAGTTAGATCCACGAGCTGAGCTCCAGGATCGACCTATCCTAATAGAGGAATTACAAAATATTTCTTTAACTAATGATCCAAACAAGTTTACCTATGTAGGTACAGCTCTGCAAAAAGACGAGAAAGATAAACTTTGACAATTCCTTCAACAAAATCCAGATGTATTTGCTTGGACTCCTGCAGACGTGCCTAGCATCAACCTTTCTATATTCTCTCACAAGCTGGTATTAAATTCATCTGTCCAACCCATAGGACAGAAAAATTGCAACCTTGGCATGGATAAGTGACAAGAATCCTTAGAGTAGACTTAAAAACACATTGATGCCGGTTTCATACATGAAATCAGGTTCACGACTTGGCTAGTTAATATTGTCATGGTAAAAAAGCATAATGGTAAATGGCGCATGTGCGTCAATTTTTCTGATTCGAACAAAGCCTGCCCAAAGGATGTGTATCCTTTACCATCTATTGATGCTTTGGTTGATAATGCCTATGGTTTTGGAAGTTTAAGCTTTATTGATGTATATTCTAGTTATAACTAGATTTTGATGCATCCTTCAGATTAAGATAAAAATGCTTTTATAATAGAATATTGTAATTTTTGTTATAAAGTCATGCCTTTTGGTTTAAAGAATGCATCGGCTACCTATCAACTACTTATTGATAAGGTCTTTGCCAAGCAAACAACACCATTATACATTCTACCACCAAGGAAACTACTTTTCACTTGGTTTATGGGTCTGAGGTCATGATCCCTCTTGAGATTTCTCAATCATCATTACGCACTCAAATCATTGATCATCACACAAATTCAGAAGCTCTGCAGCTAGACTTGGATTCTATTAAAGAAATTCAAGATATAGCTACTCTCAGGCACCGAACAATGCAACACAATATAGCTCAGCGTTACAATAAAAAAGTCCATCCCTGATCATTTCAAGTAAATGACCTAGTACTCAGAAAAATAGAACAAGCAATATGACCTTCATCTCATGGAAACTAGCAGCCAAATTGGAAGGTCCATTTTAAGTTATTAAAGTTCAAAGAAATGGAGAATATTGTATTCAATCATTAGATGGTACACCTTTATCTAGTACTTGGAACATTTCTTCTTTAAAGTTGTATTTTAGTTAAAAATCTAGAGACAGGCAGGTACTGTTTTTCCTACTCACAAGGTTTTTTCCCACAAAAGGATTTTACTTGGAGAGGTTTTAATGAGGTTGGCCTACCTACACCTCTTCATAAGAAGTCTATTAAATTTGTTCTCAATATAAAATCATGTTGCCGAGCATGCTATCCATCTGACTTATACGTCGGCAGTTACAATTTATAACTTGACCCCATATGTCAATACCCGACTTCATCTACTTTTAAATATCATTTTACAATGGTATCCAAATTATGCAAATCGATTTCTACATAACATTCATTCTATCCTATAGTAACGTTGATAAGAGCCATCAATACAAATGACTATGAATATTTCATTCAGATCCAAAACAATTCTAATGGGACAAAGTATCATAATTCCCATATAACTACTAACAGTCAAGTCTCAGTAACACAAGAAAAGTATCAAAACATCAACAACCAAAAGACTATTTTTTCATGAAATAGTTAATATTACTCATCGGCCAAATTATCGTCTTCCTGCTCGTCAGCCACGTCGTCGTCCATAAGCAATCCCTTACAAACTACTTTAGTAGAATCCATTTCAGAAAAATCCTTCTCAGGAGCTAGAAACTTAGCTTGAGCCATTGTCCGCTCAAAACTTTTAGCAAACATATATAGAATTTTGGTTCCTTACCTTTTTCTAAATTCTTGATATTTATGGTAACCTCAACTATTTGTTTTTGCAAACTAATATTTTCTGTTTCTTTCTTTTTTAACAACTCCAAATTTTCTTTGTTTTCCTTCTCAATAGTTTCACCTTCTTTTTTGTTTATTTCAACTCTTTTTTCAATTCTTCTATCAATTTTTTCATACAAACCTTTCCTATGACTCTTTTTTTGGCCTCGACCAATACACATCAAAATAGCTCCAAGCACCTAATAAAGCAACCAACATATTTTTATGTAATTTCAACCGTCAAATATATTTTCACATAAGTTTTTTAGAAAATACCTGAAGATATTGGTCAATACCAATATCATCAATCTTATCCACCAAAGCCAAGTCTGCTTTTGATTGCCATACTTCATCTGCAACCACCATAAATTGGAAGTTATGCTACCAAACCGAAGTTTCATCTCTTTCCTCCACAAATCCATGCAACTTTTCTTGATTAGCCACGAACAAATTCAGATCATCTAAAGGAATTTCTTTTCCTTTCCCTACAACATTCTCAATCAAGTCTTCAATTGCCAAATCTATTTTTCTCTTCTTAAAAGACATGGGTTTCTTCTTTAGAATCGGTTGATTAACTTCGCCTACTGCATCCCCTCTTGCAGGTTTCGAGGAAGATCCCTCTTTCTCAATTTGCCTTTTCTTCAAATGAGCGTTTAATTTTGCTTTTGTTACACAAAAAAATTTTTCTCTTGTAAAATTAAACAGCATGATTCAGTAAAAATATGTAACTCAATCTCAGTATAAAAAAAACTCACCGAGATACTTCACAACAGCTTCTCTATTCTTTTCCCATAATAATAATTCTGAAACTAGTATCAAATCATCCCTTTCAATACTTTTCTACCGAAAAATCCACTGCACATTTATCTTCGAAACTAATAATTTCAGGACCTAATATCTGTCGAGGCTCACAACACCAATATAATGGAAAATTTTCACCAAGGTTTTCATCAACATAAAAGGAATATCCTCATCAACGGATTTCACTTTCAAATACATTTCTTTAAAATCTTTGAAAGAAGATTTAAATAATTTAAAAATACCATACCTGGGACAGCTATTTAAGTTTATCCAAACCCCTTTTCATATCCATTTTACTTGAAAAATTGACAAAAATATTTCTAATGAAGGTGTTACATCCAGAAATTCAAATAAAATCTCAAAACATTTTAAGAAAGCCCATCCACTTGGATAAAGCTGAAAGGGTACACAATTTAGTTGTTTAAAATTGAACATTCAAAATCAGTAAAGGGCAATCATACTCGTAGCTCCTCTAACACACAACTATACAAATAAAAGAACTCAAAATATTTCCTCCTGTGAAAAATGTGATCAAGCTTGGTGCATGGCATCAACTCCACTCGAACACCAGAACATATCTTCATTAATTTCAAACTATCTATCAAAGCAACACTTTTCTTTCCAACAAAAAGTGAACCATGAATCTTAACGTCATCATTAACCCATTTATATGGTTCACCATCATCTATCTCAAAAGATTTCTCTTTCTTTTGGCCTATTTTTTTGACAATAAAAAGACAAGAACAATAGATCATAAAACAAACATTATATACACTAACCTTTATTTCTCACCTCTTTGATTTCTTCCTAAAGTACTTTTTCAAAATCCTTTTTTACTACACCCTTAAAGGTTTGATTTTTATTTCAAAATGCAACTCTTCAATACTCTAAATCCATGCCACTCATGTCTTTTCAAAACTTTTCATTTCAACGGTTCTTATTTTCTAGAAATACGAACTACCCCCTATTTATCAATGCAACTAAAGGATCATTTATTACTTATATATATTTATATACAAATAAATAATTTTTTTTCAATGATATCTGATCTTGGGGGCTCCATGACTACAATTAAAATGCCGAGTTATACTTCATCAAAGATTAACCTGATTTATTAAAAAAGTACCAGTCAATCTTGGGGGTTATGATGCACCCGCTATAACTCAGCTATGAACGTTATAGATCTGAGTTATAAATCGATCAACATGTTATAACTCGGCTGTAAGCGTCACAAATTGGAAATTAATATTGATTTAAAGTAAACCATTTTTAAACCTCTTTATTTCCCATCACTAGCACAATCATAACTGATAAATAGCTATTAATATCCATAATGCTTATAAAAGGTAAGCCTGAGGAAAAATGAGGTAAGTAATTCTATCAAAGTTATTCTTTTCAAGAAAAGAGCTCAATATACACTTATTGACTTGAGTGTCGGAGTGCCTTTTGCAGGTGTCCACCTCCTTGTTCTCTTGTGCTGAGGTATAACTCATTCTGACGGAAAGCCTAAAGATAATCACCGGAGGATGAGTTATACCATAGTCAACCCCCCACAAAAACAGTAGCCAAAATAGAAACAACTCTAACACCTATCTGTCTTCAGAAAACCTCCACCATAAATAAAATTTTTAGAAAAATACAAAAAGAAAAAACTCACAAAAATAGGGACAATCAAAATTAACGTAAAACAAACAATAAGAAAAATTACACTGATTAAATTGAAGAGCTACTACCAAGAACATAATAGTGATTTTGGAACGACGAATGGATCTCTTACAGAAGAAAAAATAGTGCGGGAGTGTTCGGTTTAGAGAGACATTGAGAGGATTTAGAGAGATAGAGAGAGATCTATTTTCGAATTGGGGAAATAAGAAATATATAACATTTATGTTCGGACTTGACTTTTACCAATAGCCAAGGTGATGGTAAGTTATTTTATCATCGTTTCAAAATGTTGCATTTATTAAATGCCATTTATCGACAACCTAAGTTAAAATTAAACAAGCGTAAAGCTTGAACTTTTAACATTTTAAATTACTGACGCTTGAACCATTGGTAATGTTAATTCAAAGTAGAAAAATTACGTAAACGCATTATCAATGTCCTAGTCATCATTGGTAATGAAAGTATAAAATATAAATTTTATTAAAAATAGTAAGGTATTATCGACATCATAACCGTCAATAAAATATTTCTATATATATTACCCGGTGGCCAAAGCATTGATAATAATAATTATAAAAAAATTGTGTTAACTTATTACTGATGGTCTATTGTTATCTATCGGTAATATCTTTGGCGTCAATGCATGCCAATAATAGACATAAATACTTCCCCATAGTCACTATAAGAAAAACGCTGAGTATCGTTAGATTTACCGTTAGAAAAATGGAAAAAATATGTTGGTATCATGTTTACCAGCGAATTTTTTGTCTGATTAAATTCGATAGTATAAACCTCGTCAGTAAATGTGTACTGTCGGATTTTGATGTCCGCCGGTAACTTGTGGCGAATTTAATATCGGAATATGATGGTTCATGGGCAAAAAAGCTAAGTAATGTTACTGGCGCCAAAAAATCGACGGTAACATTTGTGCCATAAAATGAGCCTTCGCACCACTTTACTATCAGAAAAATCCGACGGTAAATTCAATAGAAAAGGTTTTGTATTTTTTTTTAAAAAAAATATGAATCGTCGCTACCGTCAGGATTTTTCGTCGGTAAATCCGCCGGTAGCATGAATAGTTTTTTTTTTAAAATTTTTTTCAATCTATGATGTACCCCAATAGTTAATAATTGATAGTCAAATCTCAACATCGAATAAATTAGTATTTTATCCAAAAACAGTGATTTATATATGATGTAAAATGTCAAATATACAGAATTAAAATATGAAACGAAAGTTTGATAACGAAATACGTAAGATAGAACTATATTGACATTAATCTTATTCAGATTAATTATCTTTTTTCTCTGGTTTATCATCCTCCTCCCCCGAAGTTATTTCCTCATCGTCAAACTCTTCTCCTTGAACCCCGTCTTCTTCTTGAAGATCATCGTCGTCCAGTGGTAGTGTCTTGTTATCTACCCTAAGATCAATGATGTCATCATCCATATCCGACCTAAGGGTGATCGGAATACCAATATCAACCACCATTTTCGAAGGAGTTGGGTTATGAATTTGGAAAGGCTCCTAACCCTCTGTTTCATCAGACTCGATGCGACCTCTTGTCTTAGTCTTAACCACAACCACCTAACTAGACTTGCATGACCCTGGATAAGTCAGATAGTATACCTGTCATGCATTTTGAGGTAGAATAAAAGGATCGTAATGCCTATATTTTCTGGTCACATTTGCTTCAGTGATATTGTAGTACTTGTGCTTTCATGTTCCTTGTCACAAACTTGGACATACAATTGACATTTAAACACAAACACTTTGTATGTAGTGTGACCAAAATACTCTAATCAAATTATATTGTACAACATACCATACCAATCAGAATGACCACTGCATCAATCCCCATGAACCCAGACCCCGTTGTTATATGTTTTCTTTCCAATCAACCATTGTAAAGAAAGGAACCGATATCCATTAACATTGTATATAGGATAGCTTGTGCCCTTATTCATTGGATCCCAACTAAGTGCAACAAGTTCCGAATCTGTTGTGACAACTAGATGCACTCTGACATATTCTCTGAACCGATTGGAAAAATTGTTCAGCGATTTCTCAAGATTTATTTCTTGGAATAACCTATGATACAATAGGATAAATAAGAAAATTTTAGTATAATGAAGTTTTGATTAGATGATAAGATAGTATCTTACTAAATGCAATAGTTATGAACGCTTAAAAACTCACATAAAGTAGAGTGAAACATGGTCACCAAGGTTGCGAGAAGGTCAAGTGACTGGTTTAATGGTTCAATGGTCCAATTGGAGTCGAACCATGGTTGAACCGGTTTAATTAAATATACAACAAAATCATTAAAAATTCAACATACAATTTTAAATATTCAAATTTAATATTTTTTAAACTAATAAAATTTAAAAATTTACCATTTTACATAGTAATTTGTTCATATTTTATCATTAAAAATTAATAACAAAATTTTTTTAATTAACTTTTAAACTCTAATCAAGCTCAATTACTTGAAATCAAGATAAATACTCCAAGAGAAGAATTCTTGTGATACAAGAAACAAATAAATGATTCAAAGACTTAAAATTGAGAACGTAGTCATTGATAAATGAGAATCAATACACATTGATCATATTATTTTCAACTAAAAATTGAAACACACTTCCAAATACAAGGTCTGCACTATATATATGGAAGTTATTGACCTGAAACATAATAACTAACTAATCAAGAGTCTACCTGTGTTTCTTTCACTCTTTCTTAAACCAAATCTGGTTTTATTACATTTGTATTCTCAATACTAATAAAGTATTCAACAAAAACTTAAAATCCAAAAACTTCCCAATATCCAAAGCCACAGAATCCAAAAATAGAAAATTAAGCAAAGAATCCAAACTAAATTTAGAATCGCATCAACAATAATCCCAACTCAGAACACAAAATTATTTCAGAAAACCAATAATTCAGAATAACAAAATTATTTTTGAACATTTAACAAAACACTATTAATCATTATCCATCAAAATTTAATAAAATAAGCAAAAATAAACAAAAACAAAAAATCAGCAACTCAAAATCATATTTCAGCAACTCAGAATCCGTAAAATAACAAAATAAGAAAACATAAATTGAAGTAGCTTTGCTTATGGCGGTGAGGGAGGAAGAGAAGTGACAGTGAGGGTGGAAGGAGAGTGAGCTCGGACAGAGGAGGGATCGAAGACAGAGGCTTGACGTGCGCACGAGAGAGATAGAGAGAAGGCACGACGACGAGGACAAAGACATGAGTTCAGGGTGGCTGACGACGATGAGGACAGAGGAGGCGATGCCAACAACAGATCCGAGCAAACCTAGCAACGCGAGGAGATGGGATCCAGGAAAAGAGGATCAACGGCGACGATATTGGATGCTGGATGAGGAGAAGAGTTCGTCAGCAACGACGGCATTGGGCACTGGGCTCTGGCTCCTACTGCTGTTGGCTGGGAGAGAAAAAGGCTGCTAACATTCCGTGGAACATAGAAAGAGAAGGGCTGGGTTCCGTGGTCCTAGTGTCCGTGAGTAAGAGAGAGAAAAAGGGGGAGGGTTTATGTATTTTTTAATTGAAAATTGGGAAAAAATCATTCGGTTCAAGCGATTTACTGGTTAACTATCAGTTTGACCGGTTTTTTACCGATTTTTTGCCAGACAATTTTGCACTTCAACTGAACCAGTTAGGTGACCAGTTTTTGGTTAACCCGGTTGAACCGGCCAGTTTGGTTCGATTTTCAGAACATTAATGGTCACAGTTAAGCAACACATGCAGATGTGCGACATTGATTTTCTTTTTTCTAACCAATATTCACTGCCTGGGCCCATTGCAACTCCTTCCGGAATAAATATTGGATACGTTGGTCCTTCTGACGAGGATTTTCCCCTCTCATCATTCCTTCCAACTCTTGTTCTACATGACCCAACATTTAGTTCAAAATAGAAGGAGTAAAATGCGGATGTTTCTTTAGCTAGTAATGCTTCGCAGATACTACCCTCGATCCGAGATCTGTTTTTCACGGTGCGCTTGAATGATCCAATCATTCTCTCAAATGGGTACATCCACATAAATTAGACTGGCCCACATACTCTTGCTTCATACGGCAGGTGGATTGCTAAGTGTTCTATGACATCAAAAAATCCAAGAAGGAATATCCTCTCTAACTTACAAAATATGACAGAATGTTCTTCTCCATTACTGTGACATCATTTACGTTAAGTTTCATAGCACATAAATCCCTAAAAAACTTACTTATTTTTGTAAGTGGTTTCCAGATATTAGTAAGAAGTTCTCGGAATGCAACAGGAAGCAATGACTTCATAAAGGCATAACAATAATGACTCTTCAACCCAGCAAGCCTATCTTGTGAGACATTTGCAAACCTACCTAAGTTAAAGGCGTAACCATTGGGAAACCTCAGTCCTCTAATCTACCTACAAATATTTTGTCTCTGATCCTTTGTTAGAGCGAACATTGCCTTTGGTTTAGCCTACCGCCAGTAATAAAGTCTCGTTAAGTTCAGATCTGGCCGTTTTCAAATGTCTATCAAGTCTAACATTGCCTTATCTTTATCCTTTGTCCTTTCATCATCTATTATCAAGCATGTTCTTTTCAATATGTATCACATCAAGATAATGTCGAACCAAATTGTCTTTCTATTAAGACAAGTCCTAAAATATACTCTGCTTGGTCCGATTATGCTCCTTACCATATCTTTAAAATCTCACACCTGCCCTATTATCGACAATCCTTGCGATTCTACTGACACGATGCCAAACTTGCAAACCACTCAATCTCACGGGTACTTTTTCTTGTTCAATTCTATTCTTTCTAAACGAGTCTTTGTTGCATTGAAAAGGATGGTTAATATCGAGGAACCTTCGATGACAATTAAAATACGAATTCTTACCCCCATTCGTAAGCAAAAATGCCTTTGTATCCTCCATACAAATGGGACACGGCATTTTGCCCTGAGTGGACCAAACTGATAACATCTGATACGCAGGAAAGTCATTAATGGACCACATCAATACAATATACAGTTGGAAGTTTGTCTTGGTTGAAATATCATACGTTTCTACACTATTAACCGTTAACTCCATCAACTCATCCACCAAGGATTGCAAAAAGACATCTATTTTGGCTTATGGATTACTTGGACCAGGTATGATACAAGTTAGGAACATGTAAGGGTCCTTCATGCACATTTTGGGAGGTAAGTTATAAGGAGTCACCACTATAGGACAATAAGAGTATGCGTTACCGAAATTAGAATTTGTTGCAAACCATCAGATCACAAAGCTAATCTAACGTTTTTGGGCTCGCTCGCAAATGTAGGGTGGACCCTATCAAAGTGCTTCCAAGCTTCTCTATGTGACGAGTGCTATCATAAAACCATCATCTCTCTTGTTGTTACTATGCTAGGTCATGTGAGTGGCCAAACTCATTGATGCATACAACCGTTTAAGCCCAGGGATTAAGGGCAAGTAGTGCATCCATTTGTTTGGAATTCTCTTTAACTGCCGTTTATCAATCCGTTCTCTCTCGACTTGAAACCTCGGTGCATCACAAAATCTACAAGTAGTTAGATCTATGTTCCCCTTATAATACAGAATACAACCATTCAAACAACAATCAATTTTCACCGAATTTAGACCCAATTTTGAAACTAACTTTGCTTCGTAGTGGCTCCAGAGGATGCCACTAGTCCCGACAAGTACTGAGTCGTTACAAAGGGTGGACCACTTATCAAAAGACTCTTGGGTGTGATTTGACTTAGACTTAATACTTATCATTCTAACACATGCAAATAGTTTCGAATGAATAGACCCCTCATACAAGGGTTTTGCGGCAGATTCTAACAGATGGTAAAAGCTCTTTGCCTCCAGGTTAGGCTCTTGTTCAGCATCTTCCGTATCAGAAACACCTAATGCATCAAACATTATCTCATTGTATCTCTCTTTGTTACCCTCCCAATTCATTTCTGCCATGTTTGGTTGTTTAAACACCCGGTCCCTCGTCGATTTCCACTTCTCCGTATCCCGTCCACATCCAATACCCATCCTTGAACCCATTACGATAGAGGGGAAGTGTTATATCTGAAGGTCCTAATCACTTAGTCAGCCAACACTTATAGCATAGACACCTAGATACCCCTTGAGACTTAAACTCCCTTTGTTCACTGTTGTCCATATCATACATCCACAAACAATGACTTGGAATCATCTTGCAACAAACACCCTAGAATTCATCTAATAATACAACTTATTAAAATTTTTAGAAAATTCGGTGGGGTGTTTCCTATAGTTAGAATCTCCAACCAAATTCTATTATCGTTTTCTCACGAACCAAATATGTTTTAAATAATTTAAATGAAATTTTGGCAAAACTCCCTTAATTCAGAGACATCCACCAAATAAATTTAATAGTTTTCACAGAGAAAACAGCAGGCATAAATTAGAACAAACATGAATTCAATAACACATCAAATCCTAATTGTTCTAGTGCGTAACCTGTTATAACTCCACAATTTTCTAGCAAATAAGGGTTTCGAGAAGGCGCCTCTACGCAACCTTCTCCTACAAACGTCCTAAAGAACTATCCTAGAAAAAGTAAGTCCGGCATAAAACTTAAACAATTGATTACATTTAGAGATAGAAAACCTACTTGGAACATGGACGCACAGAATACAGAAGAAGCAAACTACAATTGATCTCAGAGAAATAACACCATCCTAATAAAAAAGAAACTTATTAAATTCACAAAGTGAAACTAATTCAACAAACTAAACAAAATCTTCCAACAGCTCGAGCACTCTTAATCTCACTCTACTTAACCTATCTTAACTTAATTTAATTTTTATTTACATTAAATTAACATAAGAAATCCTAATCACAAACTTCATTACACTAATTTAATCAATAATTTGATAATAAAATACCTAACAAACCTTAAACTCGCAAAAAAATCTGAAAAAACTAAAAAAAAAACTAAACCAAACGCTAATCACAAACTTCATTACACTAATTTAATCAATAATTTGATAAAATACCTAACAAAACCCTAAACTCACAAAAAATTTGAAAAAATAAAAAAATATATACAAATTCTTAATCACAAATTTCATTACACTAGTTTAATCAATAATTTCATAAACTACTTAACAAAATCCTAAACTCACATAAAAATCTTAAAAAAATAAAAAATAAACCAAAATTACCTCTGATGATGGCTGCAGGATGGTGGAGGCATGATGGTGATAGGAGGCGGCAGTGACCACGAACGCAAATAGCAGCAGTGTTCCTGATGACTCCAGCAGTGACCAACAGCTCCAGTGGCGACAACTTCCAGCGGCGGCGGCAGTGGAGTCTCCAGCTGGTGGTGGCAACGCCGGCAGCTACAGGACCAAAGAGAGAAGACGTGTGGACAGAGAGAGAGAGAGAGAGAGAGAGAGAGAGAGAGAGAGAGAGAAGAGAGAGTGAGTTCGCAAAATTGAGGGGGAGAGGGTTCGCGTTTGAATTTTACTGACGGATTTACTGGCAAAAATTTTTAACGGTAAATTGTGTAAATGCAGTATTTCACTAAAACGATATGCCAGCGGCCGAATCTGACGAAAGATCTGCGGGTAAAGTTGGTGCCACTGAAATAAGATTTCACGCCATTGACTACCGTCAGATTTAGTGTCTGAATATAAAATTCGATGGTAACTAGTTCGATGAACTAAATCTAACTTGTATTCAATGTAAAAATCGCCGCTAAATCTGATAGTATTAAGCGTATTTCTTGTAGTGAGTTAATTTATGGATAAAAATTTACTGTAAAAAAATTAATTTTTTTATAAAAATTTTTAACGCCTTGATATATTACCACCAATGTTCTGAAAAACGGACCGGATCGGACGGTCGAACCGGTTCAATCGGGAACCGGCAAAGTAAACGATCCGGTCCAATGTGCAAAATCGCAAAATAAAAAACCGTTTAAGAATCGCTGAACCGGCCAGTTACCAGTAGGTCGGACCGGACCAGAACCCGACCGGTTTATAGAAAACGACCTCGTTTCCTTCCTTGAAAGTGAAAAAGTTGCACGCGTTATCCCCCATTCCCCCTTCTCCAAATCCTTCCTTCACCAAAGAAAGCAAACCCTGGCCTCCACCAATAGTTGTCGCCGTCTGTTGGATTGAGAGACTGCTTCCGCCGTCCATCGCACTCAAGAACTTCCATCTTTATGCTCTCGGGCCTCTCGCCGGATCCTCCACGTCGGGTGCTCGCATCTCGTCGTTCTCCTCTGTGATCGGCTGCTCGCGCCTCCCTCCGCCATTGAGTGCTCGAGCTGTGCGTGTTGATTGCTGCTCGTCGTCCGTGGTTGTCTCTGCTCGATTCTGCCTCCCAATCTCTCGAGTATTGTCTCAGTCACTGGCATCTCGTGGTTCGTCTATCTCGTCACCGGTGGCAGAAGCAACTCGTGGGGTTGTCTCTTGCTTCGTCGCCTTCAGTGGGGTGGTCGCCGACTCGCCGTCGACCGTTGGTGAGTCCCTGCACCATCGCTTATCTATTCTCACTTTTCAGATTTCCTTCTCCCTGTATTTTTGCATGTTGATGAATTGCTAATTAAATTTGCCTTGTTGCTAATCTAAATGTTGCTGTAAATCGGGACTTTACTTGGATTTGTTAAATTTGTTGCTGTAACTTGAATTTGTTGCTGAATTTGTTGCTTCCCAGTCACAGAATCAGAACAGAATACTCAGTCAGTGCTTGGTTGATTGGTTTTGCTCACTGATTGTATTTGATGATAAAATTTAAATTGATAACTTTTAAATTTTAAATTTGCACTGCGTGTTACTGATTCACTGTTCCTTCAGTACTTTTTGTTGTTGTTAATCATTGTGATGAGCTTTATTAAAATTAGGTTGAAAACTGTTGAATCTTTTTTCATTTTTCATTATTCTTAACTTCTGTTCTTATTAAAAAATTTGCAATTAATGATCTTTTGATTTATGATATGCTTCATATTTTTAATTTCACTCTGCTTCTAGGCTTTGAAATCAGTTTATGATAACTGTGATGCAATTATTTAGTTGGATAACTGATGTAATTATTGAGTTCAAGAGATTGAGTTTTTGATTTGCAAGGTGATTTTTTGGTTGATTTTTGGTTGATTTTTTATTTGTAATTCTCCTACTTCAAACTGCTTATGCTGCTTCTCACTATTTCTGGTGTGTAACTTGTATACTTCTGCATGATTCTCTTTTGATTCCACAAAAAGTTGATGAAAAAAAATGATTTTGTTATCTGGGGTAATCTTATTCTATTTCTGTCTATGTTTTCTTGCTAATGAAATATTCTAGTCTAGTTGTTTAGTGATCAGAACGTTATTCATTCTTAGCTTCATGGAATGAAAGAGAAACTACATTGCATCCTCAGAGAAATCAAAAACCATTAATTAATTTATATATTATTCATTTTAGTTTTATGATTCTATCAATTTGGTTGTGTACTTATTCTTCTTATTCAGCATAGGAATTTAAGCATTTTATTTTTCTAATATTTCAAAACTGTGTTTTTTCTCAGAGACATTTATAGCTTTATACAGACAAGTGGTTTTGATTTTGGAATCAACTATGGACAAATAGCCAACAATCTTCCCTCTCCATCATGCATTGTTATTCTAAAATGATTTTTCCGGTTGAATCACTGGTTGGACTGGTTGGACCACTAAACCAGTGAACCAGTGATTAAAACGATTTGATGACCGGTCCGGTTTTCAAAACCTTGATTTCCACGACTCAGCTGTTGGTAACTTGTTGTTCACGACAAGTCGTTGGTAAAACAATAACTTTATACAATTTTATTTATATTTATTATGCTTTTGCATACAAAGATTTTTTTATTAATGTGCATAGAAACTAGTAGGTTTTGCATACACACAAATTGTATAAAGAGAAAACTTAAGTAATTAACAATTTTTTAGTCAAAATATATACATACATAACAACAAATTTATTTTGGCTAAAGATGTAATTTGCTTTTCTTCTTGATCATCTTACTCACTTATAAGCAGTGTTACCTCAAAAAAACTGTTAGCCATCTAGTGTTAAGTCAGAGAGAAGTGCGTTTTGGACCTTGGCTCCACCTTTCATCGAGTCTTATTAATTTAATCTCTATCTATAATATGTTGGACTAGCTTCTACATATTCAATAGAGGTTTGATTTAATTTGTCTGTAAAAATGAAAAGAAAAAATGGAAACAAATAAAGAATCAAAGAAAAAAAAAAGTTTATTTGGGTGAGTTTTTTTTTTTTAAATTTAAAGTATTTTAAAAAAATAAAATATAAAAATATTATTTATTTATTTATTTATTATGTTAAAATATTTTTTAAAGTAAAAAGAATCTTTTTAAAAAATATATAAATTATCATTTCTAAAATAAAAGATGATATTTTTTATTTTTTTAGTATTTTTATTTTACTATTAAAAATTTATTAAATATACTAAAAAATAACGGTACTTAAACAAACACAAAGAAAAAAAATTGGATGACTCTAGTCCTTCCATTCCAAATATGGTGGATATGGAATCTCATTTATTATAAGGGTCATGAGGGTGCCGAGATGAAAGAACTTTTATATATATATATATATATATATATATATATATATATATATATATATATATATGGAAAATTACGTATATTATTTTTCATGAGTTCTTTAAATATTATATATATCTTTTTTAATATTAAACTATTGCATTTGTCTCCCTTGTATATTTTTTTATGATATTATATATAAATCATATAATTATTTGGAACCCATAGTTTATGAACCATAGAGAGTCATAATAACTTGTGGTTTATTTTTTTTTTAATTTATTAGTTTTTTATTTTGTATTATTTAATTATTGCTAAAATAAATAAATAGATAATTTTAAATATAATAAATATATAAATATAAATACTACATATATAAAATTATAAATATCAAACTAAATAAAATAATTTTGTATCGTTATTTCTCGCATATTACTCTATAAAATCGACTTATAGTTTAGTATATGTGAACAACAATAGTACACAGTGCTCTATCTATTGTTGACCATTTATTTCTTCCATCCATAATATAGCTTTTAGAAGAGAGACTGAGATTGAGATACTGAAATTGGAAGATAGAGATTGAAAGATAGAGACTGAAATGAATTTCAGTATTGTATTTAATATAAAAGTATACAGGACTGAGTTATGTCTCAGTATCTTATTTAGTTTGAAATAAAAGTAAAGATTGAAATGTTTCAAATTACTTAAATACCCCTAAGATTATAAAACCTAATCCCTTTCTCAACCTATGTCAAATTTTACGAAGCTTCACTCCCTTTCTCACTTGTGCTCGAAGAACTGAATAGCAAGGACACAAGCCGCCCGTCAACCTCTCCGCTGGCATCGCCCCTTACGCTGGCATAGAAGACTCTTCCGTCGAGCCTAATGCACAACAGTGTCTCCAAAGCTTTTCAATCACACCGCCAAGTACTCCGCAGGGTCGTCTGTTTGGTGTCTTTTGCCGCCTTTGCATTCTCGCCACTGCTGCCGCCGTTCTTTATTAGGTTTGTTCTTCACTTCGGAGCTGTTTCTATGCTCTCCTCTCTTTCTCTTCGTCTCTGCTTTCCTCTTTTGTTTGTCACATATCACCGAATTTGCAGGTGCATTTTTTGTCTAGATGATTACATAATCCCTAATTATAATTGGATTGATAACTTTGTATACTAATTTTTAGGGACCTACTCAAGCTTAGATTCGCTTGCTGGAGTTACGACAGTGACGACATAGTAGTGGTCCTGATGATAAGAAGATGAACGAATGAGAAGCTGCGAAGAAGTAGTCCTAATTTGATTTGTACAAACGGTAAATTTGAAATTAATTAATTAGACGAGGGTATTTTGATAAAAAAAATATTATTTAGATTTCAATTTTTGTTTTTAAAAATTTTAGTCTTCTATATCTTTATTTTTTGGAGGTATTGAAATATTGAAAGTTTAGGGAAAGAGACTAAAATTTTAATATTAATCTATGAATCAATAAACATAATACTAAATATCATTCTTCCATTCTCTGTCTAAATATCTCAAAATAAATACTACCTAATGTATGCAAAATTTCTTATTTATCTTCTTAATCTTTAAGTATCTTATTATCTTGTCCATGTGCAATACATTTTTCTCCAAGAATCCTATATAAAACTAAAAGTGAGTGGGGATTTGAGATGTCTTTCCACTTTTTCTTTTTATGCATAACATGTATATGTATATATTAACATGTATTTATGTGAAGTTTTTTACCAAAATTTTTTTTTTGCTCTCGCATAATATTTATTTTGTTTTACGATAATATATGAGCAATTGACATAAATAAAATAAATGGAAGAAAGTGTTATGCAAATACAACAATTAGAAAAATCAAACGCAAATGCAACAGACCTAATTATATGTAATCCACGACACCCTAACGTGGTTTCTAATTACACGTAATCTGCTAGATCCTGTCGCGGATTACGTTCAAATGCTGCGAACACATAAACCGCTACACCCTATAGCGGTTTATGAAGATATAGGCCCAAAGTGTATTTCGCGAGATACTGTAGCGGATTATGAAGGGAGTGGCTCACTATAAAAGCCACGTGAGGGTGTAGCAGATTTCATTTCATGAGTGTTGATATTGACTTAGAGAGAGAAAGTAGAGAGAAGTTAGAAGAAAAGTGTTGGGTTTAGGGTGAGTTTCTTGGAATAGTTCCATTAAGCGGAACCATGGAAGATGAAAGGTGCTTGCACCAGCTCAACGGCGTTGCTCACGTAGCCGGAACCATCAATGAAGAGGTAAGTCTCTTTATTCTCTTTGAGGTGGATAATATCTGTATATTTTATTTAATCTTAATGAAGTTATTTATTAATTAGGAAAATAGAACCTTAGTTTAGTTTAGGGTTTGAAAATTAAAATTTAAAATTTAAAATTTAAATTTAAATGTAGAGAATTTGAAGTTAGATATTTAAAAATTAAGATTGGAATTTGAAATGTAGGATTTATGGCTTGTTGTTAGTTTTTGCAATAATTATCTAAAGTTGGAAATTTGAAACTTAATTTTTTGGAGGTGTATGGTTTACTAATAGAAATTTAAGATTTACAAGTTGATTTAATTTTGTGATGTTTGTTGTCCTGAAGTTGATTTAAAACCTAGGTAGTTTATGTCTTGAAAACATAAATTATAGTTTGCTGATATCAGTGTTAGAAATTAATCAGGTGTTCTTTATTTCTGAATATGTAGCCAACTCAATGTATTTATAGCATTCACAGGTAACAGAATATGCCGTTACATGATAGGATCATACCTTATTTGGAGAGGACTGGGTTGTACCACCTGGCTAGGCTGAATGCGCATTGGTTCTGGTTGGATGAGCCTCTGGTCAGCGCATTCATTGAGAGGTGGTGGCCTGAGACCCACACTTTCCATATGCTATTCGGAGAGTGTACTATCACGCTCCAGGATGTGGCATATCAGTTGGGGCTGCCCGTGGATGGACAGCCTATTTCTGGGTGCATGACTGACTTCCACCTGCATATCGAGGGTGCCAAACCAGTGTGGGAGTAGTTCCAGGAGTTATTTGGTGAGTTTCCGCTACCGGATAAGAGAAAGTTATACAGGATCCACTTCACATAGTTTCATGAGAGGTTCAAGGTGTTACCGACTGATGCTTCTGAGGAGACCGTGCGCATATATACACATGCGTATATTTTGATGCTTTTGTCGACACAGCTATTCATGGACAAGAGTGGTAATCAGATGCACTTTTAATATTTTATTAGTTCTTTCCCCACTTATTTGTATACATTGTTACAATGCTGACTGGTCTCCTTACTATCAGATTGTGTGGGAGCCTTATGGTTCGCTGGATGTACTTATAGTCATTCATCCGGAGATACCGACTGAGGAGCATAGTCGGTTATGGTGGGCGGTCACTAGTCTGATATACTTTGCAGTGATTGAGTGGCATCAAGTAGACAGAGTCTTCCCACAGCTAGGTGGCGTATAGCATCTGCCTGAGCCAGCTCTGAACATAGACTATCTTCACAGTAAGGACGGTAGGGGTGGAGATATATGGTTCCCCTCTTACTATCGGACATGGCATGAGCATTCGGACGAGCGAGTTCACTCTGTATTGAGTATCCAGAGAGTGGCTGAACCTGGTCCATCCGTCGAGTTCCTGGACTGGTGGTACCGTGTTGCACATAGGATTCTGTCACCGGGGATTGCATTCGTAGATCCTAGGCCAGTGGAGATTCCGAAGGATGCCGTACTCAGAGGGTCGTCGTAGGCGCCCATTAGAGTTCCAGCTTCGGATATGCCCAATAACAGACGCGTGGAGTGGAGACGATGCAGTGGTACACGTGCCACTGATTGGGATTGGCGCTGGCTTAACGACATGATTCAGGAGGAGCAGCTTGGTGGCGGTGATCACGGAGGCCAGGCAGAACATCGCCTGCGTCGATCTAGTGCTAGACGACGGGCTGCCCGTACTAAACGAGCACCTTCTGTCCACCATGATGACGAGGCTGGATCATCTCGTGCTCACCCTACTGACACTCAGGCTGGTGGCACTGCAGAGGCTACTATGGGTGATACACCTTTTACTCACGTATCTAGCTCCCAGGTATTGCATGATGAGAGCACGCAGATGTTTGCTGATCTTGCTACCACTACTTTGACCATGGATTTTGATGATCAGTTGGTTGGGCCACAGTTCTATGCGGACTTCGCCGGGATCATACAGGATGACGACATTCAGCAGTACCAGAGTCCGATCCCAGGGGGCCCGTCCGAGCCTCCTGAGTACATGCCACACCCACCAGAGGTGCCGTCCCAGATTCCTGACTACCAACTGCCGGTCGACCTTAATCAGTTCACAGGCAGCCCATACCACACTTGGTTTGGCGGGGGGAGGGGGGACGCTGCCATCTGTATTTGGATGTGGCCCAGAGTTAGGCGTCTGACTCGATGTGGCACAGGCTCGCACCAACTTGGTCCATTTGGGGACGATCATGATGATGATGGTGACAAGCAGTAGTGCCCCTTGTGTTAGTTCTGACTGTTATATTTGTCGAAATATGACTTATTTATTTTCTGTTAGTGTTAATGGCCTGTGACTATTATATTTGTATGACTTATGTAGTAATTTATTTTGTGTTAGTGTTAATGCGTTGTGCCTATATATTTTCTATGGCTTCATATATTTGTATGATGCTTATGACTTATTACTTATGACGAGTATATTTGTATGACTTCGTACATTTTGCATCATGGGTTCTTACTATTATACTGGTATTCATGAATTTGTACCATTGTGCCACGCTCTTCATAATTCGCTACAGGGTCTTGCGGAATACACTTTGGGCCTATCTCTTTATACACCGCTACAGGATGTAGCGATTTATGTGTTTCAGCATTTGAACGTAATTCGCAACAAGGTCTAGCGGATTACGTGTAATTAGAAACCGCGTTAGGGTGTCGTGGGCGGATTACATATAAATAAGTTTGTTGCATTTGTGTCTGATTTTTTGTATTGTTGTATTTGCGTAATACTTTTTTCCATTTATTTTATTTATGTAAATTGTCCATAATATGCTTGAGTTATATAACATTGAGTCAACTATTTTTATACAATATTTCTATGCATATATCCTTGTACTTTATTTTTTATCATGTCTCATTTGAGTCATTTCTCATTTTTGACTAAAATATTTCTATATTCTTATTCTTTTTAATTAAATATCTGAATTAGATTAAATCAAACTATTAATTAATTCTTATAATAAAATAAAAAAGGATAATAAGATAAAATAAAAAATAAAGCTATATATATATAAATAATATAAATCATTTTATGCTTATATTTTAATTCATATAAACAAAACATTTATAAATTATAATAATATACAAATTATATAAATAAAAATTATAACTAAAGTATGGATTTTCATTGGCTCAGGTTTCATAAACTTTTTAATTTTTAATTTTAGGTTATATATATATATATATATATATATCAGTTAGGGTTAATAATATTTTTATTTTAAAAAATTAAAATTATATTGAAATACCAAATGTTGTAACGTTACTTAATTTTGAATATTTTCTGAAAATTTCAAATCAAATAAATTTTGAATTTTAAATTCTTTAAATATAATTTTAAAATATTAATTTTTCTTAAAATCCAATTAAATGGATCTTATTCAAATGATGAAATTTTTTGAACGTTTACATTTATATTTAGATTTGTATTTATTAGTTAAAATTAAATAGTTTTAATTCTAAATTATGATTTATTATATCTTAATAAATAATATTAAAATAGTTATATTTTTATTTAATTTATTAATTTTAACATAAATAAATTAAATTCAACCATGAAATTTATTTCCACTAACTGTTGATCGTACTCTCTTATGACTATATTAATTTGACAATCAAAACTTAAGCAAATCAATGACTGACAATTATGAAAATAAAAGTTTTATTATTATTTTAAAAATTCAACTACAAATCCTGTTTTTTATATATTCAATGGGCCAATGACCCGAAAGATAAGAGAATGATATCGTTATAATAATTCAGACAAGACTAATCAACTTTTATATTTGACTTAAAAACATAAATTAGCATTGTTTTTCTAACATATATCCTGAGTGTATATTTTAGAAAAAAATTAACAGCATTTAAATATAAAAATAAAATTCAAATTCTAATCAAATAACAAAAATTTAATATTTAAACAAATAAATTTAAGATATCAAACTGAAATAAGTATAATTAGTTTAGGCGCTTTTAATAATAAAATTTAAAAAATAGAAAAAATTAGATATTGAGAGTGACATCTTAACATTCTATTTTAGTAAAATTTTATAAATTTAGGGATAATGAATTTTGAAATTTGGTATTTTTTTTAAATGAATAATGTTTTTTATCAATATAATTTAAACTAAGTCATTGAACTCAATTTTTTAATGGTGTAACTAATATTGGTAATTGTTTTACAAACATCATATAACATTATATAGATTAGTATTCATGGTGTAGCTAGTAAATTAAGATATAAGTAGGAATGGTTTTTTTTTTTTTACAGACCTTGAAAAAGGAAGTTTAAATCAATACACTCTTTTAATATTAAAAGTGTGAAACAGGGCAAGTAGGAGACTTTTCAGTTTTAGTCTCCTGCAACTGCAGAATATAAACGAAAAGAGAGTAGAGATAACAACAACAGTAAGTATCCTAGTTCAAACTCAAAGTGCAATGAGGTCTACGTTCAGTTTCCACCACAATATGGTGAAATTTCACTATATCCAATTCAAGATTACAATCACCAATATCAAGACAAAGACAAAGATAAAGACAAATGAACCAAACCGGTTCTTTCCAAGACAAATAAAGTAACTAACTGTGCTTCTCAAACTAATTCCAAAACCAAACAAACTCACCAAAAACAGAACAGAATCAAGATAAGATTAATCTAAAACTGTGTTGTATTTTCTTTCTAGTTTATGACTTATCACTCGTAGGCTTTTTCAAGTAATCACTCATATAATCATATGCCTTTTCTTTGCTACTAGGAAGACTAAAACACTGAATATCAAAAGGAAGCAAAAGTGAAGAAGAACGACACGCAAAGAGCAGTGTTTGATTTTTGAAATATTCTCCTTAGATTTTCCTAAATCTAGTTTTTCTTCTTATATCCAAAAACCAAGCTAATGCTAGTCATTGCAGTAGATTATTTTGCATTGAAAACAAGACGCTTTCCTTTCTTTGTGTAGGTGCAATTTTTTTCTTAAAGGATGATACTTTTCTTTCTTTTAGTAGCATCACACCTCCTTCATAATAATTTCAAATCTTGCTATTAATGGATATTTTTTCTAATCAAATAAGCATTAAATATGAAGACTTTATAGCACAGTCAATTAAAACACTACAATAGGAGCGGCAGATAGCGGCAGTTAAAAGTTCAAATAGCGGCGATTTTTTACTGCCGCTAAAGATACAGCAACGGGTAAATGACTGCTGAAACTAAAGGAGCCGACAAACCTTTAGTGGTGATTTTTTTTACCGCCGGAATAACCGCTGCCAAACATGGTTTTACCAGCGAATATGTTTTGCGGCAGTTGAGAATCGCTGGTGCTTTCCAGGGCTGATTTGAGAAACTTTTCCCACCGCTGCTATTTAATTTGGTTTAAAAAATTGGATTTTGCAGCATTCAACAGTAACTGCCACTAAAGGTCATTTTTTTTATTTAAATACTTTATTTGAATTTTGGGTTCATATAACAATCAACATTCATGAAATCTTTTAATTTAAAAATGTTGCGTATTAATTTAACTGATTATGTTTACAATTACAGTAAAAAAACATACTTGACATAAAACACAATACTAAGATATTCCAAATGATCAATACATATAGATAACAAAATAAAATAGTTGATAATAATTTGATCTCAAAGTGCACTGTTCATAAAAGAAACAAGAAAAAATTAAATTGTTAAAAGATCTCTATTGTGCTCCACTCCCCAAAAACTTCAGTTGTGCATCAATTTCAGGTGGCAAAGTATTTCCTTGCTGTTGGATTATGTATTTTACCAGATTCACCATGGTTTGTCTCTTTGCCATTTCTTCTGCTGCCTTTGCCTTATGTTTTGCTGCTGCTACCTTTAATTCTGTAATCTCTGCCTTTTGTTCTACTGCTGCTGCCTTCAATTCTGTAATCTTCCTCTGATACTCCTCAATTTGCACTCCAGAGTTCAATTGTTTTGTCGTGTTACGAATAATTTTGGTTGGACATGGTCCAAAACCTAACCCCCGAACTCATCCTGAATGCTCCTTTCCAAGGACTTGAGCAAGCGAATCAGTAAGTGAAATCTCTTTCGAGAAACCATCTTGGCTCTCGATATTCGCAATTGCTTCCTACAGACATTTCAGAGTTTGATTGTTGTGATTTTGAAGTTAGCAACATGAATAGAGCATAAACAATTCTTAGCCAACACTTACCCCAACAACAGGCGCATCATCATTCATGTACGAGCCATCCCTTTTTTTATGAGTCATAATAAACATCTCTCCTCTACCAATGCGCCTTTGCTATTTTTTCTCCTGCAACCACATTAAATATTTACACAATCATACATGTTACAAAATAATATCATAAACCAAAAAAAAATTTATGAAAGATAATACACACATAATTACCTCTTCATCCCTTAGAGCCCCCAGTATGTGTTTAAAGTTGCTTCGACCAATTTAGAGCATTTTGTCTACACTTTTTCTATAAATAAAGACACAAATACAGTTAATCATGCAGAATGTTAACAAGAAAGTAATGACCCCTTAATAGTGTCCCTGTTTTTTTTAGGGTTAGAAACTTATTTGACTGGTTTTTTGGCCTTTTATTTCTATCACTTTCAATCAATTGGTTTATTCAGTTATTCAAAATATTTAAAATTACAACACTAAATGGAGTATGAATTCAATGTTAATTACCTTCGTAGATTCCTTCAAATAATAGTTAACGAACCATTTCCACTGCTATGCTTTTATTCCTGAAGGTTTCCGCTTAGCATTTTCTTCCCAACTCTTTTTCTCGTCATAACACTTGTGATATAAGTTATTTCTTGCTTTCTTCCAGATTTTTCCTAGCCTTTGAATCATTACCTTTTTTCTTTTCCCGTGGTCATCCTCCTCATACAGAAAGGTTTGCTAAAAATTTGAGAAATAATGCGATGCATGTCAACAAAGGGAAAAATAAGGAATTTGATCTAATTTTACGTAACATAATAAGCTATGAAATTTAATATTATACCTTAATTGTGTCGTATGCATGTTCCTTCAGAGCATTGTCCATTATTTTCCAACTCTCTTCATTAATGGGAAAATAATGCTGAAAGTAAGCACCCAAACTTCCTAGAAACCCACTTAATAATCCTGCTGCCTGACCAATCGCTTGCATATCTGTATTGAATTCTAGAATGATTTTTCTACCAAGAGGAAGTAATATAGCCTCCTTGATACTCAAATTCATTATCCTTGTGACGCCACCGTCTAAGAAACAAATTACAAGGTTTAGTTGCATGGTCGTTGCTTAAAAATTATATAGAATACCAAAGTCATCTAATTATAATTAAATAATCTAGACTATCTGAAAAAATTTTACCGCTTACTACAACACTCCAATAATCCATATCCTTGCTTTTATTGGGCTTGTTACGGCTTATAGCTTCTTCTTCGGCATATAAGTTATCAACGTGATCATCCCATGACTCAACCTCATCTGCCTCGGGATCATAATCTTCATCCTTCGAAGATATTTGGGCATGCTCAGCAATATTTTCAGTCTCTTTGAATCGTGCGGAAGCTTTACCGGCATCTTTCTGAGTTGATAGAGCTACCTGTGTTTCAATACGCAGTGGACGGAATGAAGTATTTTTTTTGGACGTCTGAGCATTGATATTCTGAGTTTTGTTAGCAGTTTTGGCATCGGGGATACAGCTGTACTGCGGTTTTCTAGGCATATTTTTAAACCTTTACACAAACTAATGACACTTATTAGAGAGTAGAATCTACCAAAAAACCAATAATAAAATGGGAATAATTTTAAAATTTCAAGGTAACTAAACAATTTACATGCCTAAACTAAAAATCACAGGTGTCATGAAAAATCAGCAATCAATTTATTAATATTACATGGCAAAATACACTGAATACTTGAAAGACATACACATCACCAATTCATATTTAAATGTGGCCTTTTTCAGAAAAGAGTAAACAATATCTTCTAAACTAGGTTATGACTAACATTTGCAACAGCCACAAGAGATAAAAATAATTCAGAACAAAACACAAAAATATACTATTAAAAACAAAATATCTGAATATTTCTCCCAAGTAACACTATTAACAAGTTTACTATTAATGTATCATAGTTTCTTAAACAGATTATATACAAATATATATTATTTTACATAGTCATATATCAAAATTGAATTTATATATTATTTTATTATATCGATTTTAACCATAATTAAATACCGATTAGACCTTTGAAATTAAATCTATTTTATCAGTTCCATTACCGATTTAGTTTTTGTGTTTACATTAGTCCTTTGTAGTGATACCCATTAAACTGAGTTCGTTAAATCTGAAAAAGGTTTGTACTCCATGAAAGCTTGTTTTATAATGCAGAATATGCACCAGGGTTATCCAAGAGAAACATAAGTGCGTTTTCTCAAATCAAGGGATGTTAATGTTCCCAAAGCACAATTTTCTTGATCAGATTTTGAGAAAATTAACTAAGGCTCTCGCTGAACTTGTTGAATTATCTTCTATTCTAGTTCTTTACTATTCATAAATAAGTCTTAAATTAAATAAATTAAATATAAATTTACATAAGTGTTACAATAAACCAAATCATAAATGAAAAACTTAAATTATAACATGCATAACTCTTACAGAACCTTAACTAAAGGGAAAGAAAGAGATTAAAGAAAAAGATGAAAGGTTTTCATGGACTATTTAAATATAAATAGTCTCTATTCTTGTTTTGTCTATATTCACATGACAAAATTACGATAAAAAATGTTGTGTCTGTCCCATACATATACACTCTTTTAAGAAGAAAGAAGAAAATAAAGAGACAAATTCATAAGTTTTCATGGATATAAGTTCTCTCTATTTCTTTATTTTAGTAGCTGCCACGAATAATTCTATATTATCATTGTGAAAACTTAAGCTTTAAAAACTTACAATTGTTCCGGGGGTTACCTGAAACGTTGAGTTCGGACCAGACGTAAGATCTGGGTCGTCTTTTGGGAGTCGGTCTCCGATCTGCAGGTGTGGAGGTGCCGCCTATCCGAGCTCCTTGTGGGGGTTTGGGTAGTGGTACCTGCAAGAGACTTCGATGCTTAAGTTAGCAAGGGCTTTAGGCAGGTTTTAGTAGAGTTGGAGTATGAGTTATACATGGGAGCTCCAGTGTATTTATAGTGATGTTTGCTGCTCTTCTTTGGGGAGAAGATCCTTATCTTATCTTATATCTTTAAGATAAGATCATATCTTTGGGCAACCACCTTTTGAAGGGCGGTAGCCTTGCTATGCTGGGCTTCTTTGGGCTTTTTGGTGGTTTCCTGAGCTCTTTGAGAAGAGGTCGATGATGGAAGAGCGCTTCATGAGGTCGGTCTTTTCAGTTTTCGGCCGACCCAACCCTAAAGCTCGGGTCAGGGTATGAACAACAATGGATCAAAAAAATAGAGTGAATGGACAAAGTGAGAGAAAAAAATCAGTTATGACATATTTCTTTACTGAACAATAACAAAAAATCACAGTGTTGGTTCTCTATAATCTTCTAATTATATGTTGTATTGTAAATTAAGTAACTCTACTTAAGTTAATTGACTAGTTACTAACAATAAGTTAACTACAATAAGTTAACAGTTAACTAATTCCATTGTGTACTAATAACTTACTATAAATAGCAGCATATTGAATAGTGAGTTTGACAATAGAAGATAAAAATGGTGTTTTATGGGTCATCATTGTTTTCTAATAATAGTTAACTAATTTCTATTTGTAATTTGGATGTTGAGGCACATCGACCGACGTATAGTAAAAAAAAATGGTGTTTTATGGGTCATCGTCATTTTCTAAGTCAGGGTCATAAATTTAGGCTAGACCGTATAAGATTTGATGGGCAAGTAGAAAACAGGAATCCCCCAAAGATGTTGTCCGGAGCAGATATCTTAAGACAACAATCAACTATTCACGTGTCATTTGGAAAGATGACAAACCTCATAGGACAAAAAAGACGTAATGGTGAAGATGCCGACATGGGTGAATCAGATTGGAAGAAGAAGAGTGTTTTCTTTGAACTCCCATACTGGGAAGAAAACATGCTACATCATAACCTAGATGTTATGCACATAGAAAAAAATGTATGTGATAGCATAGTGTTCTCTATATTAAATGATAGTGGAAAGTCAAAGGACAATCTAAAAGCTCAAAAGGATTTACAATACATGGACATAAGGCCAGAGTTGTGGCTGCGCGAGGGTGGAAAATATTCTTCAGTAGTTTTTACCATGTCAAATGCACAAAAGGATATATTTCTAAAGACTCTTCAATATGTCATCTTTCCAGATGGTTATTCCAACAATATTACGCATTGTGTTAACTTGCAACAACGTAAGTTGTATGGGTTGAAAAGTCATGATTGTCACGTTCTGATGGAATATTTACTTCCAATTCTGGTCAAGAATGCACTGCCTACCCATGTGGGTATCATAATTGCCGATCTTTCATCATTTTTCCAAGCACTCTGTAGGAAAGCCGTTAACCCTCTACAGCTCGATGAACTCCAAAATCATGTTGTTCATACCCTGTGTCATATGTAGATGATTTTTCCTCCATCGTTCTTCACAATCATGGTACACCTTATCGTGCATCTTGTAGAAGAAGTAAAAATTGGTGGCCTAGTACATTATCGGTGGATGTACCCATTAGAGAGGTTAGTTCCTATATCAACCCGTTTACAGCATGTGGTTTGATTAATAATTTGTACTACTCATATGAATTTGTTTCCGTCAAAAGGTATTTGGGACATTTGAAGTAATATATGTGCAACAGGGCTCAAGCAGAAGACTCAATTGCAGAGGGATACTTATCTGAGGAGATTCTAATTTTTTGCTCTAGATATCTGGATGACATTGAGACTAGGATGAATCGATCGGTGCAAGTTGACGATCAACCTAGTGGAGTGATCCCCAATGCATGTAAAATGATGTTCCCGAAAATTGGAAAGGCGTTAGGGGCTGCAACACATTTTAAGCTAAGTCAGATGGAACAACATCAAGCACATCGTCACGTGCTAGTCAACTGCGAGGCTATTTCTGAATTTATTGAGTAAGTAATCTTATGTTAAATTTTAAATCTCGGATATAAATCCGTTCACCCTTTCACTATTAGGGAATAATGTTCTGCTATTTCAAATAGTTCATTTAGACAAAAAAAACAAAAAGAATGCTACGAGGTCAAATAAGGTCGCAATAAAAAATTAACGGCATTGTGCACAAGGAATTTGTTAAGTGGTACAAGCAAGATGTTAGAATACAGTATGTATTATGCCAAGGTTAAATGATAGCATGAAACATATACTATAATACTCTACCTTTGATGCATTTAGGAATGGCTGTTATATGGTAGCAGGTTCCGATGGAGAGCACTGAGTATTCAAATGAAATTAAATGCCTTGCATGTGGACCAATACTTCAAGGAAGACTGATAAACCCCATTTTTAGGGTTTATCCCATGCTTAATCTAGTGGATTTTATCCATTATTCTCACACTTATTCATACAATTTGCGTGTTTTACGTTTTCCTTCCTGATTTTATGCTATGATTGAAAACATGCTTCTTTGGCCTTTAAATTACCAAATATTAATTCTCTCTTTATACCATTCGATGGCTTGATATGTGTGTTAAGTGTTTTCAGAGATTATATGGTAGGAATGGCTTAGAGGATGGAAAGGAAGCATGCAAAAGTGGAAGAAATACAAGAAACTGAAGGAACTGCTAAAGCTGTCCAGCCTGACCTCCTAGTACTAAATTGACCATAACATGAGCTACAGAGGTCCAAATGATACGATTCTAGTTGCGTTGGAAAGATAACATCTGGGGCTTCGTAATGATATATAATTTTCTATACCTTCCCTAAAGCCAAGCGACGCGCATGCGTGGATCACGCCGACGCGTGACCTGGCAAAAACCCAATCCACGCTAACGCGTGGACGACGCTTCTGCGTGACTTTGCAGCGACTTGTACGTACTAGAAATCACTGGGGGCGATTTCTGAGCTATTTTTGTTCCAGTTTTTGGCCCAGAAAACACAAATTAGAGGCTATAAAGTAGGATAATGCATCCATTCAAAAAAAAACAACAATTCATACATCATTCATAATTCCCAATTTTAGGTTTAGATGTAGATTTAGAGAGAGAGAGAGATTCTCTTCTCTCTCTTAGGATTTCTCTTAGGATTTAGGATTAGGATTCCTTCGTTTACTTCATTCCAGGTTCAATGTTCCTTTAATTTATATTTCTCTTCTACTTTTATTTATTCTAATGCTTTTACTTGTTAATTACTTATTTAGCCAAATTGACTTATGAACTCTCCATGTTAGATTTGAATATTCTATTTAATAAAATTTGAGGTGTTTCAGATATAAGATTGCTTTCTTTTATTTATGTTATTGATGCTTCCAATTTAAGACATTTTTATTCGAGTAGATTTTCTTTCCCTTTTGGGTATGGTTGAGTAATTAGTGACACTTGAGTTGTCAAACTCAGCTGTTGATTGAAAATTAGAAATTGCTGATTGATTTGGATCCCTCTAAAGCTAGTCTTTCCATAGGAGTTGACTAGGACTTGAGGAATCAAGTTAATTAGTCCACTTGACTTTCCTTTATTTAGTAAGAGTTAACTAAGTGGGAGCAATAAACAATTCTCATCACACCTGATAAGGATAACTATGATGGGATTTCCAGTTCTCATACCTTGCCAAGAGTTTTCTTCATTATTAATTTATTTTTCTTGTCATTTAATTTACTTGTTCTTTAAATTCAAAAACCCCCAAAAATACACTTTTTCTCACAACCAATAATAAATCATTCCTCTCTGCAATTCCTTGAGAAGACGACCCGAGGTTTCAATGCTTCGGTTATAAATTTTATTGGGTTTGCTTAAGTGACAACCAAAACTTTTGTACGGAAGGATTCTTTGTTGGTTTAGAAACTATACCTACAACGTGATTATTTTTATAAAATTCTTTACTAGCAAGAATTAGTTCGTCAAAATGGCGCCGTTGCCGGGGAATTGCAAACGTGTGCCTTATTATTGGTTATTGTAAATATTTTATTTTGCTTGTTTATTTGTTTTATTTTTGTTTTTAATTTTTATTAGTTACTATGAGTTCTCACCCCTCTGGCTTTAAGTTTGGTTCTAATGTTGTTGAAAAGAATGGAAGCTATAACTGGAACATGCATCAAGGTCAAAACAATCGAAGATGGAAGGAGCCACGAGGATCTGATCAACCCTTTCGGCAACAACACCTTCCAAGATACCATGGACAACGACCATTCTACAATGCATGCCTAGACAATAGTCTTGGTGGACCCCTTCGTGACAAACCACCTCCACCAAATTACTGTGGTCAAGAGCCATTCCGAGGTGCATACCAAGATGATAAATATGGTGGACCCCCTTGTAGTTACCAGCAAGCTCCATCATATGCCAATGAACCACCTCCTCAACACAGCTTTGAACCACCATACTCACAAGCCACCTACAAACCATTCACCTCCATATGACCCTAACCCTTATCCACCCCAATTCCAATCCAATTACTTCCAAGAACCACCACTTCCATATGCACCATGTCCATATCCATCCACCCAGGAATCACAGGCTCGCCTCAAGGAAACAGTAGGTCAATTTCATGTAACCCTTCATCAACTGGAGAAAGCAATAAATCAATTACCTTCCAGACGTTCAGACACTCAAGGAACCCCCATGGCTTCATGTGGAGAATCTAATGAAGAACGTAGCATGAAGGAGACACTAGAAACTCCGGTGGACAGTAAGGAGCATGACTTTGTCCTGGAACAAGTGGAGAAAGCCAGAATTAATGAAAAGGAAGAAGTGGTTGAAGACTTAGGAGATGCAGAACGTCCATGGGAAAGCCCAGTCATAGAGCCTCCTTCTAAGGAGTTTGAATTTGATGTTGAGGAAGGTGTACAACCTCCAAGGCATATCATGGTTGAAGACTTTGAAGGGGATGATCAAGATATGGATTCAATCATTGATGAATTCTTATCTACATTTGAATCCTCTCCCATTGGACTTGACATGGAGATTAAAGAAGAAGAAGCACAACCTCCCATGCCCTTGGTGAACAATGAAGAAGAGATCGAATTGGAAGAAAGCTACAAAGAGGAAGAGGTTGAAATTGAAGAAGCTTGCAAGGAGGTGGAAGTTGTCAAAGAAGAGCTCAAGGGAATGGAGCTGGAAATCACCTTGCCAAAGTTGTTGGAGACCTCTCCCCCAAAGCCATCACCGTCCATTCCTTCATTCAAGTGGGTAAATCTTTCATCTCTAAGCCTAATTAGCTCACTTGAATATGCTTTGCTTGAGACGGTGATAAACCACTATTTCATGGTTTATCTTGTAATCAATTGAGTGATTTTTATCAACTCTTTACCCACTTATTCATACTATTTGCATGGTTTTACATTTGCCTTCCTAATTATGTGCTTTAATTGAAAACATGCTTCTTTGGCCTTAAGTTCCCTATGTTTGATCCTCTCTTATTACCATTAGATGCCTTGATATGTGTGTTAAGTGATTTCAGAGATTACAGGGTAGGAATGGCTCAGAGGATGGAAAGGAAGCATGCAAAAGTGGAAAGAATACAAGAAGTTGGAGAAATTGCTAAGCTGTCCAGCCTGACCTCTTCGCACTCAAACGGCTATAACTTTAGCTACAGAGGTCCAAATGACACGGTTCTAATTGCGTTGGAAAGATAACGTCTGGGGCTTCGATTTGATATATAATATTCCATAGTTGCTCTGACGATAGGCAACGCGAACGCGTGCTCCACGCGGACGCATCGCAGTGACGAAAAATCAGCGTGTTTGAATTCGCAACCAGCGAATTCTAGGCTGTTTCTGACCCAGTTCTCGACCCAGAAAATACAAATTAGAGGCTATAAAGTGGGAGAATGCATCCATTCATAATGATAAGCTCATAATTCATAATTTTAGTTTTAGATGTAGTTTTTAGAGAGAGAGGTTCTCTCCTCTCTCTTAGGATTTAGGATTAGGATTTCTCTTAGGATTTAGGATTTTATCTTCTACAATCAGGTTCAATATTCCTTTTATATTTTTATTTATTCTAATGCTTTTATTCGTATCTGATTTATGTTGCCAAATTGGCTTATGAACCATTCATGTTATGATTTTCTTAATATTATTTGAGGTATTTCAGATTTAAGATTGCTTTGCTTTATTTACATTGATGCTTTCAATTTAATTTAGATATTTTCTCCCTTTTGGCTTGGGTTAAGTAATTGGTAACACTTAAGCTGTCAAATAAAGCAGTGGTTGAAATTGGGAGTTGCTCCAATAACTCTAGTCTTTCCATAGGAATTGACTAGGACCTGAGGATTAAGCTAGTTAATCTACTTGATTTACCTTCATAGTTAGAGGTTAACAAAGTGGGATTAAAATCCAATTCTCATCACAATTGATAAGGATAGGACTTCCAGTTCTAATACCTTGCCAAGAGTTTATTTTATTATTACTATTTTATTTTTCTTATTATTTAACATACTTCTTCCTTACTTTCAAAACCCCCAATTTACAAGACTCATAACCAATAATAAGAACACCTCCCTGCAATTCCTTGAGAAGACGACCCGAGGTTTAAATACTCGGTTATCAATTTTAAAAGGGTTTGTTACTTATGACAACCAAAACTTTTGTAAGAAAGGTTGATTGCTTGGTTTAGTAACTATACTTACAACGAGAGTTTACTATAACTTCTAAACCATCAATCTTCAGTTCCTCAGACGGATGGGCAACTTAGAGCTCTTTGTGGCTATAAGAGCAAGTGGGAGATTGTTAGTGGTAGGAATTGTCATGCAAGATTCAATATGGTTGTATGCTCCAAATTGAAGTATAAGGGTTGGTACAATTCTCAATTGAATGGGTCTAGGAAACTATTTGGATGTCTCAGTGAGAATTTACACTGCATGTCACCCGGTCGGAACAATGATGATCAAGGCAAAGACGGGTGCAAAAGTAAGGTTTGGGACCCCGGAATTCATCCCAACAATCAACACTCTTGGGGCCTTGTCACGTGCTTTAACTTGCTTGAAGGCTTTCTATGCCTAGTTTGGGATCCTGGAGGCCATTGGAATTACAAACATTGGTGGAGATTCCTAGATGAGTTCAAGCACAAGCCACCATAACAGGGAGCTTATCGAATATCCAACTTAAGGACTTTAACTAAAAGTGCTAGGTGGGAAACAACCGACCATGGTATAATCGTTCTTTTTCAGTCTTAGTTTTATTTTATTTTGTTCTTAATTTTATTTTATTCTATTTTCTTAGTATTCATTTATAATATCTGCATCAACATCTGCATTTTGCATTCTACATACTATATATATATATATATATAAAAAAAACGTGTCCCACGCGTGCGCGTGAATCACGCGCACGCGTCACATGAGACACTAAACCTTACAGAGAGTCACGCGGGAGCGTGGCTGGAGGCGTGCCTTAGGCACAAACACGCCCACACAAGCGCGTCCCTGACACGTCCGCGTCGCTTGGGAAATCATCCCTCCACGCGTGCGCGTCACCCACCCACACGCGTGACCTAGGAAAATTGACGTAAAGAGGTGTCAGGCCGAAAGTTGTGCTGGCCTGGTGCGGGCACTGTGCCCAAGGCACAAAATCACCCATGCGTACGCATCCCTGACGCGTGCGCGTCATGTTCCCTTTATGGCCACCCACGCGTACGCGTGGACGACGCTTATGCGTCGCATGGCTAGTTCGGTTTTCACGCGTCCGCGTGATGCACGCGTACGCGTCGCGCCCCGTTTCTAAATTCTTATTTCTTTCTTCTCTCTTTTCTCCTTCTTTCTTTATCCTCTCTTACTTTCTTCTTCTTTATCTCTTTAACTTCTCATCCTTCTTCACTTTCATTCTATTTTACTTAATTTATTTGCATACTTTCATCCATTGCATTTTAATTTTGTGCATATTTTTATTTTCTTTTCTAAATTTATTATTTTTCCATTGGTGTTAAATTTTCTTATTCAACTGTTACATCTTTTCTCGCATTACTCTGGTGCTTCATGACTTGTTCTGTTCTGATTGGGTGATTTTATTTCAGTCAATGCTAATCTTTTATGATACTTATATTCCTTTTGCATTGACCTGAGTTTATATTGTCTTTCATTACCCACACTCCTCCCCTTTGTTGCAAATTTTGCACCGCTGGTATGCCATGTGCTTCTATTGTTTTCTCACTTGTATGTTGTAGCTACCATGTAATTGAGACCCGTATTATTTGGAATTAACCCACCCATATCTTATTTGTTTTTCTTATCTTTATTTCTGGGTTACTTTTCTTCCCTTTTCTCTTCTTTCAGGATGGCCACCAGGAAGGGAACCAGAAGACGTTTACATGGGAAGACAGACAAGTCCATCTGCACAATCTTCGGAAAAAAGCATCAGTTGTAGCAGCCCGTCCACTTGCACTTCTCAGCATGCACCGAGGACGGTGCAATCTTTAAGTGTGGGGAGGTCGATACCGATCTCCATGGGTTAGTTATTTTCTTCTCAACACCAATATATTATTTTATTTGATAGTTCATTGTTGCATTTGCATGTTTAATTGCATGTTTGTTTGATTTTATGCATTTAGTTACTACCTGGTTAAAGTAATATTTACTTTTTCAAGAAACTTTTTAGAGTATTTCACTAATTTAAATTAAAACTTTTTATTAAACTTGTTTGAAGAAATATTATACTGGAACATGGTTTAGAGCTTGAACACACAAAACCTGTGAGATTTTTAAGCTTATTTGATTGGTTGTATTTTATCAACCAATATTTTATTTTTTAGTGTGTTTTTCTCTCTAAAATTGTGATCTTTGTCTTGTTTAATTCTATATTTCCATTGTTTAATGTATGCATGCACTTATATGATTGAGGCCTTTGTTTCACTGAGCTTACATACCCATATGGCTTTACCCTTTCATTATCCTTTGCAAACCAATGTTGAGCCTATTATACCCATTTGTTCTTTACTTTAGCACACCATTAACTCTAAGTGGAAAACAATAATGTCCTTAATTTGAATCCTTGGTTAGCTTAGACTAGTGAGAGTGCTCATGAATTAAGTGTGGGGAAAGTGGGTTTGGAAACGTTTGGTTTTGGAAATTAAGTATGTTAAACTTCTTTATGAAAATGTGAAAGAAATGTTTAGGACATGTTCATGCATTCAATAATCTAATCATATGCATTGAGAAAAACAAAAAAAATATAAAAAAAATATAAAGGAGAAAAAGAAAAGAAAAAGAGTAAATAATAAAAGGGGACAAAATGCCCCAAAGTAAATGGTGAAAGCAATGCATATGTACAGTACTCGAAATTAGGATGCATGAATATGTGAAAAACATGGTTAATGGGTAGTTAGATATTATATTATAATTACATGAATTGTTCTAAGTTAGGTGGGAAGTTTAGGTTAATTAAGGATTCAGATTTTAGTCTACTTGACCAAATACAATCCTACCTTGACCCTAACCCCATTACAACCCTTAAAAGACCTCTTGATATGTGTATCTATGCATTAAATTTTTGTTGATTGTTAGATGAAGAGCAAGCCTTAGAAAGCAAGGTTAATAGAGAATTGAGAGAATCGAACCTTAAACACTTGAGTGATTAGAGTGTATACACTTCCAGTGAGGGCTTGACGCTCGATTCTTTGTTCCCGGCTTTCATGAGCTATTTTCTTCTGCAAGTCCACTTGTACTTTATTTTGTGATTTGAATTAGTGAAATCCAATTCATATTTGTTCTTGAAGGATTTATTTACTTTTAACCAAGTAGGAAAAGACATTCTGCATTTAGTTGCATTCATAGGTTGCATTTCATACATTCTACCATTCCTCTTCACTCTCTTATAGCTTCTCTTGAGCTTAGCATGAAGACATGCTAATGTTTAAGTATGAGAAGATTGATAAACCCCATTTTTAGGGTTTATCCCGTGCTTAATCTAGTGGATTTTATCCATTATTCTCACACTTATTCATACAATTCGTGTGTTTTACGTTTTCCTTCCTGATTTTGTAAGGGTTTAGGGTTAACTAAGTGGGAGCAATAAACAATTCTCATCACACCTGATAAGGATAACTAGGATGGGATTTCCAGTTCTCATATCTTGCCAAGAGTTTTCTTAATTATTAATTTATTTTTCTTGTCATTTAATTTACTTGTTCTTTAAATTCAAAAACCCCAAAAAATACACTTTTTCTCATAACCAATAATAAATCATACTTCCCTGCAATTCCTTGAGAAGACAACCCGAGGTTTCAATGCTTCGGTTATAAATTTTATTGGGTTTGCTTAAGTGACAACCAAAACTTTTGTACGAAAGGATTCTTTGTTGGTTTAGAAACTATACCTACAACGTGATTATTATTATAAAATTCTTTACTAGCAAGAATCAGTTCGTCAAAGTCGTTATGGGGCGTACAATGTCAACGGGTATAAGTTTAGAACTATGGCAAAGGATGAAGGGATGAAAACTCAAAATAGTGGAGTATATGTCTCGTCTAATACACGAAGTTATGCAAGCATGTGTGACCAAAAAGTAGCTGTTGGTAGTGTTCCATATTATGGCAAAATTGTAGATATAATTGAATTGAATTACAGCTATCGGTTATCAGTTGTGTTGTTCAAGTGTATTTGGGCGTATACGACTATTGCTAGAGGAATCAAATAAGATCATTTGGGTCTTACTAGTGTTACCTTCTTTCGTTCGATACACACTGGTGATCGAGAAGACGATGAACCATACATATTAGCATCAGAAGCTCATCTCGTATACTATGTGGATGATGAAGTAGATAATGAATGGAGCATAATGGTTCACGTGAAGCCACGAGACTTGTATGACATGGGAGAAGAGAATGAAGAAGCTAAAGTTGGTTTCTCTCCACAGCCGAGGTTAAACATGTCAACGGTAGAGGACATTAGAGATTTACAGTTGACAAGGGATAATGATACAGAAGACCCCACAGACAATGTTTCTGAAAATATTGATGATGTTGTAGAATGAAACAAGAGAAAGGTCAATATAACTTTTAAAGAAGATTTGTGTGTTTAATAAGTTATCAATTAATTTTTGCATATATAGTTGGCTAGTTACATCAGAATCTGGATTTTCATATTTCAATGAAGTCTTTACTGGATTAATAGCATTAATGAATTAAAGCTTTTTCCCATTTCTTCCCATTTGTTGTTTATATAAAGTTATTCCAGAATGAAGTATGTATATCGTTATTGTTGTTATTCTTAATGTCAATTTTATTAAAGGATAACATATCTAATAATCATCAACTAATCTTAATGTTATTATGACTAATAAATATTAGTTATTTTAAAATGATGGAGTAACAAGGCAAATGGAAATGGGTGATTTTTCATCATGCTGTGCAAGCCCGACATTTACTACAGAAATGGCTGTAGCCTCTCCATTCTCTTCGTCGGAACATGCAATTGATGTTGTTAGAGACATATGGTTTCGTAAAGTGAATGTTAGGTGTTGGTTGGAGGCTATATCAAGACACTCTTGTTTCAAGAAATACTTAAAAACAGCAAACAATATACCCGGCAGGTTCGTTCTTTAGGCATACAGTTATTGATTAATTGAATGATGTATATGTTAAGTTTATATACGAGAACCAAATTTATTGGAATAATATTTGTTATGTTAACATTCAAATGTTTAGGAACTTCATAAATGGGGATCAATGTATAAAAAGAGGTTTGGGTATATTTTTGTGACATGTGCATCTGAAAAGAGTTCTTCTGAAATACTTGCTGAATTGAAAGTAAAAGAATAGATTCCTAATACAAAAATTTTATTGTAAATAAATAGTGTATTTTACAAAAAAAATACCATAAACTATATCTGGTATTATGTAGACGCGCTTCAGAAACAACCATGTTGATTCGGATATTGCATCAAAGGAGAAAATGAAGTATATAGAATTACACATTACAGATCTTCTTTCTAAGAGATATGCCCAAAGTACTAATAACGGAGATGGTAACTATTATTTATTTTTGTTTTATTCTAAAAGTTTCTAATGATATTAACATACCATATTTTTATTAAATTAATATCTGACAAATTAGGAGTTCACAGTATCTTGTGAGTGACCTTCTTGTTGTATGATTTAAATATTTTCTGTGTTACCTGAATATTCAGGCGAAGTAGTTAATGACAGTTTAGATGGAATAGAGACTGATTCAGAAGAAAATTTAGATGAAATTTCCCCTATTGGAATTGACATCTTCATGCAGTCTGATCTCAAAAAGGTCTCGGAAGAAGATAAAGAAACTTTGGATAACCAGCAAATACAAGATCATGTACATATTACAAATAGGGGCTTTGATTTGAACAAAAAGCCACGGTATGGAGATAAAATATCAGATCCTGTAACACGTGAAAGTCATAGATTCTTGACAGAGTATTTTTACCCAGGTCAATACGATGTTGAAGAGAAATTTTGACCTTGTATTTTAAGAATTAGGTCGCATCCACTTAGTTCAATAGTTTTGGTTGCAGTATTACATATGTGACTACTTTTAGAATTTCAAGATTTGTGTTGAATAAGGAATATTTTCAAAAAAGCCTTAGTTTAATTTGTGATCGATTAAAGCTAGCATTAACTGATACATTTCTAACATATGTCTTTTACATTTATGCTTGAATGCAAACTTATAATATCTTATAGTAAATGAGAAAATCTAATTTGTAAATTTGTTCACATGAGTGAAAAAATATATTTTTAAAGTGATTAATCTTTTATACATAAAACAAATCCAGAAATTAGTGTTACAGTTTAGGTAACAGCGACTCAAACAAATTGATCAAAATTAACTAAATAGACTATATCAAAAAATAAAATACGGGTAAACCCAATTTATTTACCAATAAAAAATTTCTAAATCTCCGAAAGACAACATTAATTCAGAACAACATTGATCAAACTAGTAAGAACTAAAGTAATTTATATTCTCTTAGTTTCAAAAAATGAGACTACATCCAAATATGAAAATGAGAAACTAAGCAAATTTGGCGGCTGTTGGAATAAAACCGCCGCTAAAAGTAAATATTGGTTCAGCAATTATGTCCTGCAATTTTGTTAAATTTAGCAGTGGTTGACCCTAACCGCCGCTAGATATGAAACGGATAGCAACTCCAAAGACTAACCGTTGCATTATCCGCAACTATTCTTCATTTAGCGGCAGATTTCTACAACCGTCGCAAACCGGCCACCGCTATTTGCCGGAATTGTTGTAGTGAAACATCATTATTTAATGATTCAATTTAAACTAGTGTTTGTCATTACAAGAAATTGTAAAATCTTTTCTAGACTCAATAGTCTTTCTCTTGATGACAAACATTTTAAAATAGAGAGCTTTTAACGAAACTTAACAAGAGTATAAAATTTTCCTTCATATGCAAAATAATCTCCCCCTAAAATCAGAGATTAAAGCTCCTCCTAAATTTATGCTAT